>NC_058196.1:33401067-33486067 GCF_907165205.1 Coccinella septempunctata
AATCCCTCACACACACGCACGCACGCACACGCACGCGCACACACGCACGCGCACACACACACACACACGCACGTACACCACACACACACACCCACACACACACACGCACACGCACGCGCACACACACCCACCCCACACACCCCACACAGACGTACACCACACACACACCACACACACTCCACACACTCGACACTCGACACACGACACTCGACACCCAACACTCGACATTCGACACACGACACACGACACTCGACACCCGACACTCGACACTCGACACTCGACACCCGACACTCGACACTCGACACTTGACACTCGACAACCTGCACCCCCCACACACACACACACGCACACACACCAGCAAATCCCTCACACACACGCACGCGCACACACACACCAGCAAATCCCTCACACACACGCACGCACGCACACGCACGCGCACACACGCACGCGCACACACGCACGCGCATACACGCACGCGCACACACACACACACACGCACGTACACCACACACACACACCCACACACACACACGCACACGCACGCGCACGCACACCCACCCCACACACCCCACACAGACGTACACCACACACACCACACACACTCCACACACTCGACACTCGACACACGACACTCGACACCCAACACTCGACATTCGACACACGACACACACACACACACGCGCGTTAGTTACTTTTAATTCAAAAAGTAACTATGACTCTTAAGGTAGTTAAGGTAGTCCGATGCCCATTACTACCTCAACTACCCGTAGATATCTCTCTATCTACGCAACTACCTTAAGAGTTACTTTTTGAATTAAAGTCATAGTTACTTTTAATTCAAAGAGTAATATCTTTGGCGCGTAGAGTCTCCCCACTTCAAGGTTGAAATTCCATGCATTCGATCTTCCCTTGTAAATCGCAGAGACAAGAGATCTCTATGGATATCTGTGGACGTGAGATAACCAAAATAAAAATATTAGTGTTCTGTGGTCAAAATACATCTTTGATAATAATTAATATCTGAAAGTTAAATTATAGTCATCAAAAAAATGCCTGGCTGGTATTATGAGAAAAAAGATATACGAAACTCTCCATCAGCTCAAGATGGACTTGATTTCGATACTGAAATGCGATATCGAAAAGAAGGTAAACAAGTGGTATAATGTTTTTAATGAAATGATGTCTAAATAAAATTTATATTTCTAGGAGCTCGTTTCATAATAGATACAGGATCTAAAATGGATCTCGGATATAATACCACAGCTACAGGAGTGGTTTATTTTCATAGATTTTATATGTTTCATTCTTTTCGGCAGTTTCCAAGATATGTCACAGCTTGCTGTTGTCTATTTTTGGCAGGAAAAGTCGAAGAGACTCCAAAGAAATGTAAAGATATAATCAAGACTGCTAGAGGACTTTTGTCGGACGAGAAATTCGCCACATTTGGCTTTAATCCTAAGGAAGAGGTAATGTGAAGCAATAATTTCAGTGTACTGAACTCTCATTTATTTTTCTTGTTTTTTGTATTCCGATCAGGTGATGACTTTAGAAAGGATACTCCTACAAACTATCAAATTTGATCTTCAAGTAGAGCATCCTTATAGTTATTTAATCAAATATGCCAAATGTCTAAAAGGGGATAAAGTAAAATTACAAAAAATGGTTCAGATGGCTTGGACTTTTGTTAATGACAGTTTATGCACTACATTGGCTTTACAATGGGAACCAGAAATAATAGCAGTAGCTCTAATGTATCTTGCTGGAAAATTGAGTAAATTCGAAGTCCTAGATTGGAGTGGACGGACTCCCAGGCATTTGAGATGGTGGGATGTATTTGTGGAAGATGTCACTATGGATTTATTAGAAGACATATGTCATCAGGTAATATGAAGTTTCCAGAGAATGGTCTGAAAAAATATTGACTTGATGAAAATTTATTTGGTTGTTAGGTTGAAAACCTATTATTTTCTTATTTCTTTGCAGGTATTAGATTTATATTCATCTCAACCGGCATCAGTACCTGACAGTCCTCCTCCGAAAGTGCAAACCAGCACGACGCCAAATAAAAAGCCAATGGATCAGGATAAACTAGATTTGAACGATAGTTCGGGTAGCGCTAAAATCCAACTGAACGACATTGCCCCCTATCAGTACCAAACATTCACAACAGCTCCCCCTCCCACTTATCCGTCGGTATATCCGGCGCCTCCAATTCAGGTCACCCCTCACCTGACAGCCCCTCCTCCCCACATCTCCGCTCCGCCACCCCATATAGCGGCGCCGCCACCTGCCGTTTTTCCTCAATACGTAAATCATCCTCCTCCATTTCCCCCCGTCGTCGCTGCGCCTGCACCTCCCTATTATCCACCAGCGGCACCTTCTCACCAAAATCCTCGACCTTTTTATCAGCCGCCACCAAAGTGACTTATTTTATTGACCTGCATAAGACTGAGGAGGGTGGGTTTGCCAATGTTGTCATGCTGCTGCCAAGACCAGATGACGTTTAGATAAGCAGCAGGAATTATGTGATTATCTATTTTCTGAATCAATTTTTTCAATATTTTATTAATTCCAAGATCCCGAGTAGCGTTTTTCAGACGTATCTGAATCTTCTAGAAACGTAATGAAAGTTGACTGTAATTTTTATAAAATAAATTGAACGTTTTTCTAGTGGAAAGACTTGTAAATTTCATTGAATGATCCTGAAATATTCCTATCATACATAATTCGAATTAGAGCAGACTGAAACACAGGGGGGGAAATTATTTTGAAAATTTATTGAAAAATCATTTATGTAATTATCCACAACATTGCTTTCATTTCTAGTTAAGGCACTGTGAGTAATCAAAATAATACAATTCCATCATTGTATATATCTATACCTAAATATATAATTTAATTTTTTTTATTTACACAGCCTTTAAATTCTATTGGTAAACTTCATATAGTTTTTAATAAACAAATTAAAAAAAAATATAATACATTTAAAATAACATATCTATATGGACATACAATCAAAAGTTAATAATAATGTTGAATTGTTTTTACATAACTAAATTTCAAGTTAAGCTGCGGTATAATTAGCTTATGCGAGATTACAGAATATTGTAAAATCATTCACAAAGCTGCACTGGGTTAATTAATTTCTCTTAAAGCTATTTTCATTTATCTTCTTCGAGATTCACAATTGATAATGTTAATTACAAATATATTTCAACTTGATCTTTATAATCGTTTCAAATAATTCAACAGTTCATCATATTTGGAAATCAATATTTTTTCAAAGTCAATAAACTTAGCTGTCTGTATTTTCGGGAAAAACAAGTTCAAATTTTTTCAAATAAAAACCTCTGGTTACATAAACTTTCTTTTAATCTTATACGTATGTACTTGATTGATCACTTTCATGGAAAACTATATAAATAAATCTAGATGTAAAAACAAAACACTAAAGAAGTATCAATATCTACAAAAAAAAAATTAAAAAAATTATTGAAGAAAAAAAAATTTACCAGGAAATATGTTACTATCCCAAAGAAAAGTGATTTCCAAGAACGATATCAAAATGGTCAAGTTAAAGCTGAAAAAATACTGGTTGCAAAACAAACTAAATTCATATTAAGAATATCGTGTTTTCAAGGTGAAACGATGTGGTCTATTGCACTTAAGATACTTCTTCGTTCAGTTGAAAGATTCAAATTTGACAGTCCCTTCGTCAGTTTAAAACTATCAAAAAGTTTGAACATGTATAATTACTAAATTTGGCACATAAGATGACTCATCACCATCGATGGCTCTAAAGGATAACGACTATGATTTTCTGAAGATCTTTTAAAAATTATTTCAATCAATGGGCAGTGGCGTACCGACATAGTTCGGGGCCTGGGGCGGCTTTTGATGAGGGGGCCCTATAGAATATATTTAAAGATGAAACTTTTCCTCAAAATTTTTTGAAGGTTAGTTTTAATGCATCGTGATGAACACCCCACATAGTAACACTAATAAGTCTTTTCACTGTCACTCAAACAGTTTCGATAACAAATATAAATTACTATCAAGCACAATGAAGGTAGCAGACAACAGACATAAATAGGTATGTTTATAATGATTTTTAATTTTAAAATTACATAATATATTTTACTCTGAAATTACATAGTTATATGTTGTACAGTAACGAGTGAAAACAAGACATACAAATTTCAATGAATAGTAAAAACAAAGAACATATTAAAATGTTTTTTTGCGAGACTTGACTTCTGAAAATTGTTGGATTAATTCGTCAAAATTGACATGTTTTGCAACGTCATTTTCAATCGATAGTATGGCCAAGCTTGCTAAACGAGACTGGCTCATTGTGGAACGGAGATAGTTTTTGATCAATTTCAGTTTTGAGAAACTCCTCTCACAAGAAGCCAATAACAATGGTGATTGGTGAAAATAACAAGCTTTGAGTGAAAGCTGCCCAGTGGACTGTATTTTGAATGTTGACGGAACAATAACTAACTAACCATTTGTATAATGTGGAGGTCTTTGCCGTCATGGGGCCTGATAAGTTATTTAAATTTTTTTTAAAAATATGTTTGGTTTCTTTTTGCCCATCATTTGGGGGCCTATGCTGGTGCGGGGCCTGGGGCGGACCGCCCCACCGCCCCCCCCTACGGTACGCTACTGTCAATGGGATAAAGCAATTCAAAATCGTTACGAATAAGTATAACCAAGAAATTTTTCTAAATTCTAGATAGAAATATGGCGTCAATCAGATTAGTCTGGTTTGTTTCAGGTAGTGTATCAAGAGTGAATACACGAAACGGTATTGAGCAATGGTCTGCACCATGTACGCCCTCTGGTAGCGTAGAAGAGTTACCACCCTCGGTATACAAACCTCCTAGAAAAACGATAACGATGAGAATATGCCCGGACAGACTTCGTGAAAACATAACGTAGAGTCACTTACTTGATTGTGATCTATGGTGTACAAGAGCAGATCACTCAAGATGGTCAGGCCGGTCCTGCCCACGCCCGCCGTACAATGCACCAATATCGGCGGGTTCTTGTTGTGACCGGGCGGTATCTCGCCCATCGAGTGTTGATGGACCGATTGCATCTCTTCGAGGAAGCCCAGGAAATGCGCCACCGAATGCGGGCATCCCTGATCCCCCCAGTCCGAATAGTGCAGATGCCACAGGATCCTGTATCTTCTCGAAGACACGTGACACAGTCGTATCTTGCTGGTCACGCAATGACCAGTCGTCTGACTGAATTCCCACCACACTTGGAAGTCCTAAAGGGATAAACGGTGATTACATGTAC
Source organism: Coccinella septempunctata (assembly GCF_907165205.1). Classification (NCBI taxonomy): domain Eukaryota; kingdom Metazoa; phylum Arthropoda; class Insecta; order Coleoptera; family Coccinellidae; genus Coccinella; species Coccinella septempunctata. The sequence continues at coordinate 33,406,378 of NC_058196.1, forward strand.
GTACAGGACTTTCATTGGACTGCTTTATGTGCGACCATAAGAAAAATCGTGCAAGTCAGTTCAGACTAACCTGTCCAACATCTATGCATCTTTCCCCCGCGTCTGGAAGATAACCAAGTTCCTCGGTTAGATCGGTAAGTTGCACAATCAGATACACTTCGGCCTCCCAAACGCACTGCCAGAAATAGGGCAGGGTGAGCCGATTCGGACCTTGGGCCGCTATGTAGAACCTCTGCTTACTTCCAACTGTCGCCTTTAAACAAACATTAAGTCAGTATTCACAACTGAAAGATAAATTAGTTAAACTCACTGTGATGTGAGAGGCGTTGATGTAACCGTATTTGTTATCGCGGGACGGCGTCAACCTGGGCCTGTTGTCCTCGTAAGGCAGCACGTCTTTGAACCTGTTAAAGGCGGCATTTTCGTTCAAGAGGGCCGTCGTGAAATCGGCGTTCTGTTTCTTCTTTGGTATCTTGTCGAATTCGAAAAATAACTGGCTATCGGCTAGTTTGTTCTCCAGTAAAAGGCACTGAAAACACGCGGATCTTTGGTAAACACTATCTGTACCCTATCGATTAAACCTTACCATGGTTTCTTTGCTGATGGAAGGCGGAAGGGGATTGAACCTGGGCAACCCCGTAGACCACCTATGCTTGTTATTGCTCTGACTCTTGTCCTCTTTCTTTTTCTCCCTGCCCAGGGTGGCGCTCTTAACTTTCTCCGTCGATTTACTCCTTCCGATCAGTATGCCCCATCTCCTCTTCTTCGATTTAGAACTGGAGTTGGAGGAGACGCTGGTATCGGTTGCGGTAACGTCGGCGCTGTTGAGGCTGCTGTTCGCGTAGCTCGAATTCCTCTGGCCGGGAGACGAGGTCGGAGAGTCCTTGTTCACTATGAAGGTGCTCGTTCTGCTCACGGTGTCGCTACCGTTGTCGTTCAGTCGGGGATTCGAAGACCTCAGCTCGTGTCTCGACCGGTTCAGTCCGCTGTCCTGCAGACTGGTCAGGCTGCTGTTGCCTCTGGTTTGTTCTTGCTGGCGATTTTGCTGTTGCTGTTGCTGCTGCTGTTGTCTGTTTCGGTCGACTTTGGCGTACAGCGTTTCGATGTGAGCGTCCGGATTTCCGGCTTGAAAGAAGGATAAATTTAATCGATATTTCTCTAGGATTCCGCAGAACACTTACAGTTCCCGATGCTGATCTGTTGAAATTGAGTCTGCAACTGTCCCACCATCTCGTTCTGTCCCATCACCCTGCCCATCTCGGGCGCCGAATGGATGCTCTGCGTCCTCGCCCTGGCCTCGCCCTCGTTCTGCCACGGCAACGGTATGTTCTCGTAGATCGGTTCTGCGGAACCGTTCAGGTGAGGATCGCAGGCGACCATCGCGTTCTGGTTCCTCGTCACCACGAATCCCGTGCTCGGCAGTTGGTTCTCCTGCAGGATCTGCTTCATGTTGGGCGGCATGCAGTAGATTATGTTGCCGTGCTCGTCGTACACCTTCTTGATGTGCTTGGTCACGTTGGGATTCTCGACGATCACCGCCGACGGCGGTCTGCCCATCATGTTGTTGTTGTTGAAGATGCTGGCCAGGTTCTCGTACGTGTCGTGTTGAGGCGGCAGATAGCTGTGGGATCGGTGCACCGGTTGCGCCTGATGGTACATCGCTTGACCGTAATGTTTCAGATAAAAGTTGCTGGTCGATACGAGGTCAGGACTCGAACCGCTCACTATGTTGTTGATCACCTACATCGATCAGGAAATTGATAAAGGGAAACATTCTCTACTTTATTTTAATTACCGAATTGAACCTCTTGGGATGCGAGATGCAGGCCAGATCCGGGGTGGAGTTGGAGCTGATCTTGTTGCTGGGATAGGGCGGGGGAGGCTTGTACAAATGCACGGCTTCCCCCTGATTCCTCCTCTGTTGTTCGGTGGCGAGGATCTGAGATCTCGTAAAATTCGAATTGAACATGTGAGAGGCGAGATTTCTCTGTTCGACGTTATTATGGGTCACATCGGGATACCTGAACAGTTCAGTTTGATGTATCTCCGGCTGGGAACTGTACAAGACGGCGTGGTTGGACATCTTCATGGGTTCCCTGGACGGGATGGCGCCCGACGAATTCCTATACTTGTGTTGCATGGCCGTCTCGTAATCGGGCGCCGGTCTATACGAGGGTAGGAGACTTCGAAGATGATCCATGTCGTTGGTTTGCTTGTTGAGATCCAGACAGGAGGTCGATTGGGCGCGCTGATTCAGGTTCTGAGCGGACATGGCTCGGTCCCAATGATGATGGGAGTTTGTTATATCTTCATAGCTTTCCACTTGCTTCAACATGTCCTGTAACGAAATTTTTCTTTGTTTAATCCCCGATAACTGACTAAAGTTCCACATGTATTTGCTGACTTAAAAAAACATAACTGACCTCTGTGCTCGCTTGTTGAAAAGTAGGCTGTGTGACTTCTTTCTCGGAATCGTTTTGTGGATGCATGCTCATTTCGTGCTGTCTGTAAAACATGTGCTGAAGAACACAGAACTTCCAAGATCCCTTAGCACTTTCAACGTCAGGAAAAGAAAACTCGACTTTTTCTGAACCTCCCACCAGTTCAATTGTAAAATCTTTCTTGTGATTGATGACATTACTGATTTCTGACCAACTGGAAAAAAATCAAACGATGAGAAAACACTAATAATCGTTACATTAACCAAAAATTTACTTGAAATGACGAGATTGCTTGGCTTGAATGTATTCTACTCCCACTCCAATTAATGATACTCCCACTATTGCCTCCTCCGATGTCCGTCCACTCCTCACCGTATACACCTCTTGTCCATATCCATCGAGTTTTTGACAGGCACAAATATAATATTCTTCAGCTGTACCTTGTGGTAAATTATTTAGAGCTGCATGCTGTTGTATAGCAGCTTCAGTGAGTGATTCCAAGAGAGCAGGATCTTTGAAAGTCTAAAACGTGTATGATAATTTCACTGTTTCAATCGAATTACTAAAGGATTTTTATACTCCTCATACCTTAGGAAAAAGCTGGAAGTCCTTTAGATAATTTGAAGTGTGTCTTTCAGCATCAAAATTTCCAAATTCAGCCTGCATACAATAACCCGCTAATTCAACAGCCTGTTGTGGATTACAAGCTATCCTTCCCTCAGCTATATCACTTTTCAGTTGAAGAAAATAATGATACCTTGAATTGAAGAATAGAATTGGAAACAATGCTGAATTAATCACACAAGTACAATAAGCTTATCATAGATTCTTGAATTCAATGTATTTGGTGAATTTTATCTCACTATCTTTATCCTTAGACTCTAGTTGGAGTCTTTATCAACATTCATCAGGAAATAAAACATTTTTAATGCATTCAGAAATTCGATAAACCAATTGCACATTCAGGATTCAATCTTGATGCAAATTAACTTTTCTCTCAATTCCAAACTGACCTTGTTGTTTCATCATTCAGCAGTTGTACTCCAGAAATAATATAGTACATAACACGCATAAAAACACAAAGATTCTTGCCATATTTATCAAGCTGCCTTTTTATGGGTTTGTCCAATTCAAGCCAGCAAGGAGAATCTTTCTTTCTACTGATATACTGCAATCCAAAGAACATTGGCTGCATTATCCCATGTTTCTGACAAGCTATTTCGAGGCATTCCTGACCTGTACTTTCTGAAGTTAATGTACATTCAACAGTGATATTATCCAACATTTCCACTGATATAACAAACACTGTTTTCGACACAACATTGTAATGTTTAGATTTTTTCAACTTCAATTCAAAAGGCATATTTTTAGCTCATCAATTATGACCTAAAAACATATTTTGTATAAATAAATACGAGGGAAAATTCTAATTGTATCCCAGCTTATCTCGATGGATGGAAAATATCAATTTCCACGGATAATCCAAACATATAAACTTACCAAAGAGTAAGCTGAGATAATCTACGCCCATCTAATATGAAAATAACTCATTGATATTCTCATCATATTTTAAACATCGCTATTTTTCGTTTATGAAATAGGAAATTTTAGCATTCCACTCCCTCTCGTACCAGTTTTCTTTTCTGGTGTCAGTTTTCATCAAATTGACATTTAGACTTGTCAATTTGTGTTTTGTCTACGTTCAAAAAAACTAACCAGAGAACTACCAGGTAATCATAGAAATCGACAATACTTTCATTTGTATAATTTCAATAATAATATTAATTCAGGTGATTACAAAATTGTGAAGATGAGCTGTAAGTGTTTTATCATATAATTACTATTTATAATAAAAAAAACATTGTTTATGATATGTCAACGATAACGGATAACTTCAATGCTCTCAATCAGTTTCCAACGTTGCCAAAGGCACAACTTTACACGTTCTGCCAAGGTCTACAGAAAGAGATAGTCAAATATACTCCTATCAGTTAAACAAGGAAACCTGCGAAGTACGAAAGTTTTTCGGTTTGAATGTGAAACATAGCAAATGGACACCAATAGAGAATAAAATAGACGCCATAGCCGTCTAGGCCTGCTTTATTTTTTGAGTTTTAGTGTTAAAATGTGCTCAAGTAAGTAAAATTTTCCTAATTTCTTTACAGAAAAATTGTAATCTATGGATTATGCTCATGTTCATGCTATGATTGTGTACTTGTAATACTTGTATGTTGTTCGTTTGTGTTTCTCGAAGTCTAGCGGGTTTGCGTAAACAATATCGTCAATACTTTTTTGGCGGATGTTTAATTGGACAATTTTCGAATAGCTTCTTCAGAAAAGTGCTTATCTCATATCAGTGTTTCCCCAATGTTCTCGAAAAGACTGTTTTCAACCGGTGAGGCTAAAATTTAAGCTGCAGGCTTCGATTCTTGGGTAGGTTTACCTTCTAATCTGTCAAAATATCGAATCCTGGAGGCCGAGATGCCTCCTTCGTTTTTTCTGCTTTTATGTTTCACGAGTTCAGTGAGCAATTTCTAGATTGCACATCAAATTTGTAGTATTTCAGTTAGGTATCTTCTTATATTTTGGCCGAAGTTTGTTTCACCGCCCGTGGCGTTGACATTTTTATACCTGCGTTTGTTGAGCAATAGCACACCACTGTTCGAGGAATGCTAAATTTCTTTTCAGCTTCTAACTTACTACAGGTATTATTATTGAAATGGCTTAGACACTAGGTGTCTCGACGAACAATTTGGAAACGGTCGTATTTGGGTTTTTGATACTTGGAGTTTTTCAACAAGTTCTTCATAATTAAGAATGAATAAGCTTGAAGTAATAATTTGCTGCTCATAATTACATTTCTAGAAATATCAACAATCGATAGTTATCAAGTTGTCGGATCTTTTTAATTTAAGAATTTTAACGCCCCACCCCCTTTTATGTTTTTCGGTTTCGGCGCTATTCGCGAATCATTTGCAAATATGTAAATTAGGTAAAAATGTGCGCGATTTTTCTCTATGCCGACATTTGTTGTTGGTAATTTACAGGGCCGTCTTCGTTCTACATAGGTGGTTGATCGATATCGTGTTCTTATTTTATGAACTAAAGAATCGTTCAGTAATTTAAAGTAATGCAATCAATGAAAATAACCATGTTTATTAAAGCGATTAATTTCTGTAACTGAAACGTTCGGTAATGTGCACATGCTTCAAGGCATTCTTATTCTACAAAACAGGATACAAGTTTATCACCTGTGCATTCAAAGTTTTCGTTTCCAATTTGTCAAATTAGTGTTCAGTATTGGAAGAATTTCGCGGGAATATTTTGTATGGTATCATGAAATTATTATTTCGTTTAAATGAAATTTACTACTTATTACTATTTTTCTGGAACAGTTGATGAGTTTTTAAAATTTTCGTTAAAAATCGAATTTAATCAATAAGTCGTTGTTAACTACTAATGTTTTAATATGCACGCTTGTATTAAGGGTGAAGTAAAATGAATAATTTGATTGTAAACCTTGCAGATTTTCGCTGCTGAAGGTCCCAAACTATGAGTTCGGTATTGAAGCCATCGTTAACAGCATCGGTAACGCAGAATTCTCCAGTACCTCCACAGTTGAACAAACCAATGCATCCTCAGCAAGGACCGCCTCAATCTTACGGACAGCCGTCTAACCATCACTCCGTAGTGTCACATGGAAATCCCGCTGCTGCTCACAACCACTCTGCTACACATCAGTCCAACCATTTCTCTTTGAACGTGCCCAATTCTTTCATAGGCAACAACCAGCCTATTCCAGCTAGCAACCATCCGGTCCCAAACAACCCCGCTCAGCCCACTCAACAGATGTACAGCGGAGCCAAAAATATGTCATACCAAGGTGGCTTCCAGACCAACCTCGCCCATGCACAAAATGTAAGAATTTTAAAGTTTTTGAGCTTCATATTTGTCTTTTGAATTAGTCTTGTTGTTCTTGAAAATTTCATTAAAAATTTATTTCAGCAATCTTCTAATCAACTGCCCCCTGTAACACAATCTCTACCAGCCACGAATTCTCAAATAACCCCCCACGTGACTGAAGAATCTTCCGACAAGTCCCATTCTAATGGCACAAGTATGGAAAAGTCCGAATTGTCCCAGGAAAATCACGTCACCACCCCCAAGGAGATATCGGCAACCCCCCTTTTACCAGGACAGTCGCCATCACAATCCAAGACACCAGAGAAGACTGCCGAGTCCCAAAATCCTGCAGAACAGGAGAACTCAACTGAGACAGGTCAAAATCTCCAAAAAACGTCCCTTTCGCCCGCCGTTGGTCAGTTGAAAACTGCAGAGACGGCGGAAAGTACTTCCGATTCTACACCTAAAGAAAGTGCACAAAACTTGAGTGAAGTTTCTGTACAAAGTGAGAACAAGACTGAACAAGTCAACGATGCGGAAATTAAAGAGGATGGTGAAGTTTCTAATACTGATGAAAAAACTGGAGAAGACAAAAAAGAGCCCTCAGTTGCAGAATCGGAGAGTGCAAATACGCCTAATGACAGCGAGAAAGCTGTTTCGGAAAGTGTGGAAACAGAGGTGAAGGAGGTTTGTATCGATTTTGTTTTTGATCTAATGAATTATTTTTAAATTGATTACTTTGAAACGAATTATTTTTATCCATTGTGTTTTAGAAATCAACCCCAAAACGTTCTGCCCCAAGGAAAACTTCCAGAGCTGTGAAGAGTGAAGAAGACTCCAAACCTACTAAAAGTGACCCTAAACCAAGTCCATCACAAAAATCACCTTCAACGAGTAAAAGTAAGAGGGCACGCATAAGGACACAACCTTATCAAAGTCCCTTACCAGAATTAGAAATTATATCAAAAATAACAGCTTCTCATAGGAACAAGACAAATGATGAAAAATTAATAGTATTCTTCAAGTGAGTTATCATCAACTATTTCTTACTCTGAAATATAATAATTTTTCATTTTTTCAATTTCAGAAATGAATTTTTGGCTGTTAGAAACCCAGAAGGCAGTTTTTATGTATGCCAAGCGGTTCAAAATATTTACAAATCCTCGGCGAAGATAAGGATTCGTTGGCTTTCACTCGACAAAAATGATAAAACAAATCAGATATATATTCCCGACTTTTACGATCATACAGGTTAGTCTTGATTAACCATTGAAAATTTTTATAAATGATTAATAATCAAAAATTATTTCAGACTTTGATTGTATATTGACAAATCTGAATTTGGAAAGGATAGAAAAAGGTAAATTCAGACTACCCCCCGCAGAAAAAGAGAGGACGGACAGTATTCTGAAACGATCTCTGGCAGCCGAAAAGGGAGAAGAAATTCCTTCTCCAACAGTGAACGAAGAACATCCTGATGGCTGTGAGTAAATAGTATTTCATACTTTGCTGATTGAATAAGATTTTTATCTGTAATCAACAAAAAATTTCTATTCTATTTCTTCTATTTTCTTCTTATCAATTTTTGTTTTGACTTTTCTCCCTTAATTTTTATTCATTTAAATATTCAATTGAAATGGTATAGAAGGTAAATTTTTAATGTTTCAATCGTCCTCTAGTGGATTTATCTCTGTACAAAGATGAAAACCAACTGAGTAAGAGGAGGGCGAGGAAAAGGAAAGCAGCATCACCGTTGAAATCGACCAGAAACAGCAGTCGGAGTCCCAACAAACTGTCACCTGAAAAATCAAAATTAGCAAAGAACACACCAAAATCTACCAAAAAAGAGACGGTTAAAAAGGAGACTCCAGCTGCGGCTAAGAAGGTGGTGCCTTCTGTAACTCCAACTGTGAAAAAAACCGGTGGTAGTAGGACGGATCGAGCCAAGAGGCGGAGCGATGCGATAAACAGTACAAAAGTCACACCAGTCAGTCCGAAAGTCGATCAGAAGAAGGCGAAGGCGCTCGCTAAAGTAGCTAGGAAAAGTGTAGTGCAAACACCCAAAGTACAAACGCCTGTTAAAAGTAAGTTTACAAGAAAATTTATAAATAATTTTTTTTGTTTTTGAAATTTCTATTTTAATGTTTGTTTTAAACATAATTTCTTTTTGCAGAAGAAGTGAAAGAAACAAAAACCACAACCCCCGCTACAAAGGCGACAAAAACAACAGTAAAAGTAGCGACATCGTCTAAGAAGAAAACGCCCAAGAGATCAGCAGCAAAGAAATAGTGCAGTATAGGGTAAGATTAAATAGAATATGAAGATTATTTTGTTATCACCTTAAATGATAAGTCCAATAAGTAAATTGTATAGAATATTATTTCCACTTTTTTTATATTGTTCACTGTACCTAGAAATCAGACATTATTTATTAGCATACGCAATGATATTGAAAAATTGATTAGCTATTTTTCTTTGGTGGAATATTGCAGAGATAATATTTATCGATTTATAGGTATACTAAGTAAGTATTCACTATTCATATCAAAATGTTTGTGACATCGAAACTAAACATTTTTTTTTAATGTATTATATATATTCTCATTCCTTATATTATGAGTTATATATTAAAAACTATATATAATTTTTCGCTTCGGTAATTGTTGTAAATTTATGTAAATTACTGATAAATACTACTTATATATTATAATTTTATTTTTTCTAATTGTGTTTGGAAAAATTGAATTGAATTTCAATGTCACAAATGTGGATTTCTGATCTTCTACTGTCCAGAATTTTGACACATTTTGCTACATAATGTTAATAATTATCTTGATCCATTTTAATTATTTTTAAAAATTTTATGAAATGAGCCTGATATTTGTCTATATGCAAAGTGAAAATGTTTAGATTGAGGAATGTGCAACGTTTTGGTAGTCCTAACCTCACAAGTGAACTTTTCATCTTGAATATTTGATCGATAAAGATGTAAGCATCGACTAAAAACTTTTAAGTGAAAAAAGATTGATTGGTGTTTCAAATTGATGTACTGTACAAATCAGAAAAAAGTCTGTTAAACTAACTCTGTCCATGAAATGGTCTATTAAAATATATTGAAGAGTTATAGGACTGGCTGAAATAGAAAGTATGGAATATTCTTTGTTGCACTTGAAAAATTTATAGTGAGGTTGTACACTAAACTTGTATAATATTGGAATAAAAACGTGCCAGGTAAGACATTATTTGATGATTCTCATAATATAACCTTCAGGGAAAATATTTAATTTTATTTTCTTCTGTTGAGGATCATTCTGTTGTATATTGTAATATGTAAATGAGAAATGCAGTTGAAATTCCAAGAATAGTTCAGTCAATAATATGCACAAAACCTTTTCCCGTTATTCAATTTGCTGAATACGTTTCAGGATTAGATTTTGTCAAGTATACCCATCACAGCTGTTTCATGATATGAAATTAAATCGATACATAAAAGTGGACTTTTTTTTATTGTTGCGGAATTGTATTTTGAAACAGCTGCCACATTTCGACCAAATTCATTAAGAAAATTTAATTAGAAAACTATGAATCTTGAATTTCCGTTGATTTAGAAATAGAGTGTTATCATGTATGTGTTGTGCTTAACAATTTAGGATTTAAGGAAAATGTCGAATGAATGTTGCTGTAGTCCTGTGAAAATTGTCGAAATTCGATCTGAACAGTTAGATTTTACTTTTATTGTATAATTTATAACAGTATAAATGGATTTTCAATAAAATGTAAAACACAATTTATTTATTTTTTTCTCTAATTGAGAATGCCATTTAATTTTCAGCAGTACTATATCTCATTTATGTTTTTATAGCTGTTTTATTAAATTCTCAAACTACTAGAATTTGATCATTAGTGATTATTATGTTGTTTATCAATAATTGATCCTTGTCAAATATTTTATAGACCAGAAAAAAAAGCCCTTAAAAAACTCTCTAATATATTTTACGACCATTCTTTCTTGACAATTGAATTCAGAAATAATAATGAAAATAACATAAAATGTATAATGATAAACACAAGTACAACATTCAGAATCTTCCGATAGACTTCAAGTCCTGTTGCCAGCACTTTTTGCAATTTGTTCCTTCAACAACAGAATACTACTCCTCTGCTCCAAAGGTAACATTGCAATCTGTTCATCTGACAACTGCAGTACCTGCATAATGAGTGCTGCTTTCTCCTGATCTGAAGCTCCGGCAGGGCCAATGTTTGCACCGGCCGCGGCCATATTCGGGGGTGCAGCCACAGGTCTCGGAGGAATTGGCTGCGGTACCTGAGCAGGCATCTGCGGAGGAGGCCTTACAGGCTGTGGGTTCGGCATTGGGACCGGTTTCTGTCTAGGGTCCACCCTAGGAGTCTGTCTGGGATCGTTTATGAACCCTGGAGTGCCTCTGGGATCGTTACCTATCCTTGGATCTGCAGGAAACGAGACTGGTGCACGAGGATCCATAGGAAAAGAGGAAGGTGCCCCCCTTGGGTCCCTGCTGAAATTTTCTGCTACAGGAGGGGGCAGGGGGTTTGGTAAGGGACCAGGTAGACTTCGCATGTCTTGATCTGCTATTCTGGTCATTCTAGGATCCGGAGCTGATCCTCGGGGATCTAGTGAACGTAAATCGATGTCCTGACTCGAGAAAACTGGTTGGTTGTTTGGGTGGATGTTGTGGACCGGGGGGATTGTCTGAAAATCTGGCCTTGGTGGAGGGACTGATTGGTTCATGAAAGCACTACTTATCGGTACAGGCCCTGCTATCGAAGAGTCTTTTGGCATTAATGGGGGTGGGACCGGAGTGGTTGGATGTAGCATACCTGAAAATGTTATCCTGTGTTACAAATTTGAGAATCTAAATAATGGGAAGAATAAAAAACATCCGTTACAGAACTTGATAGAAGACAACTCACTAGCTGCAGTATGGGGATCAATTATTTTCATCACAACTTGAGCCTGAAGCAGAGCATAGGCAAGTTGTGGATTCTGTAAAAGCATTTGCCTTGCTTCTGCCGGATTGTTTTGAATACAATATTTCATCTGTTTCATCAGCTCAAACATTTGTTCAGGAGGTAGAGAAGCTACAGCTTTACTTATTGCTTCAGGTGCTTTTTCTGCTTGGATAGGTTCTCCGTAAGGATTTTCAACAGGTGGTTGATTCAATAAGTTTTGCATTTCCATCCTTGATTTTTCAGTACAAGCATTATCGACCCTGAGGTTTCTTCCTCCTATTTCATAACCATTCAAGTTTCTCATGGCGCTCAAGGCGGTTTCTTGGTCTCTGTATTCACAAAATCCATAACCTTTGGGTTTACCGGTTTCTCTATCGAATACAAGCTTGAAAGATAATACTTGACCAACTTCACCAAAAATATCTTTCAATTTTTCTTCGGTAGCTTCGTATGGAATATTTCCAACGAACACCGATCTCATCGACTTATCCATTATATTCGCTTCTAAATTATCCATGGTGATGAGTTTTCAGTATCCAGAAGCAAAACAAAACACTTCTTTGGATTTTTAATTAATCGCAATCCTAACAGGCCTTGATACTTGATGAAGAACACAGAACACAGCCATTAGCGATTGGAGTGTTGAGTTGATCTCAGACATACGTTTTTCTTCAATCTGTGAATCTTACCGGTGTGAAGTTGTTGCCAAGTGTCTAGCCACCTAGTGGTGACATTTACAAACGCGGTAGGTAGGTTAGATTTTGCTGATTTTGATTTTGAAATAGAATTTAAAGTGCTTTTCCGATTTGAAATTATATATTTCATTCTCATGATTGATGTGAAATTACTTCAAATATCGAAATCGTTGTGTTGAAATATGTAAAGATTCATCTCAATCAATTTTGTCCGAACGCGCCAATTTTCGTGACGGTTAGGTGGTAGCTAACTTCACAAGGCTTATGTTCGGGATCATAGATTAAATCTACTCTGTAATCTGTGGATTAAATCTATGGTTAGAATACGTCGTAGATAGAATTACTTAATGTTTTGATTTGAGTTCGATAGCTGTCAAAAAAGAGATTCGATTTTCGATTGAGAATTGAAAGTACAAAGTAATGAGAATTTTCTTTATTGGATATTAGATCATGGGATGCATAGGCTTTATGTTAGAGTGTTTTTTTCAATTTATTATCGGTAAATTCAGCTGTGTTCCTAAGAAAATCGATCTTTCAATTTCATTTGTACCATTTTTTCTAGAATGACATAGTAATGGTCAATGTTTTTTGTCTTTCTGGTAGAATGAAAAAATATCCATTGATAAACCAAATGTTTAGAGGCATGTAGAAGTTGAATATATTGTTGTTTGGAGATTTTTTCAATATTTTAAGGCAAAATGTCGAGTTGTGGATGTGGTACTATTGATATATCTGACAAAAAGTAATGCCTGAATGTTTGTTAAGATTTGGGAGAATATAAACTGAAGCAATATTTCAGATTAAGTGTTACGCCAAAAGCAAGCCCTTCTAGCAGTCCCAGACCTTCACCAAAGTCAGGGATTCCTAAGGAATCTTCAAGTCCTCTTCCAAAAGAGCAAGCTTGTGGTTTCACAGATGATCCAGTAGTTATTGTGAGTAATAAAAAAATCTAAGTTGAAGCTATGAAAATTTTATGTCTTAAAATCTTGATTCTTAAAGATGAATTTATCGTTCTTAACTAAATTTTTCTTTATTTTATATGTTATGTTTTTCTCGTGGTATTAAGCACCGGTAGCTCTCTTGTTTTTTCTATTTTGTGTGCATGATGTATGTTTTCATGAGTACATACCAGTTTCAAAGAATCGGGTTAGTCAAAGTACTGCGGGTACTACTTGTATTTTCCAATGAATAGCCTGGAAGGCCAATGGAAGGATTCTAAGTACTTACATAAGTTTATTAGTGGAAAAAATTTATAAAAAAACGGTCCGATTGATTTTCCAAGTTTCTACCCAGAAGTCAAGTGCTATCTGACAGCGAAGTTGAAAATTGAGAAGGAAATAAAAATTTATATATCCTGTGGAACAAAAATCGGTATCAAAATATATATTTTCAAAACTATTAAGTTATACTCGAAAAACCTAAATAATTATTTGTCTAGAGTTCGCTCAATAATAAAATAATTTTCACAAAATGAAGGTAGTTGTGTTATATTACATAATTTATATTGTTTGCAACTCGCTCCAGTCATAAAACATTGGTATCCGGAGCGTAGGGCAAAATGCAAAAATTTTGGATTTTTTTACATCTTATTGGTCGAATGAGGCGATCACACTTATGAAAAGTGTTGACGCTTTTCGAAAAACAAAAATGGTGTTGTACGAATGCCAACGACGACGAATAGATAAAGCCTCATTCCCGCCAAAATGGGTACCTACTAGTATCCTCCAATATCAGCACAGTAGCTACCTAGATTAATTTCAATTAGGCCGGTTCAAGGATATCTACACGTTGCGAACGTATTTAGTGGGTGTCTCACCATTACGCGTGCAGTTTCAAAAATCTATAGTGTTTTTTTTTCTTCCTTCGTTCGTCATACACCGATGAACTATTCATTATACGGCGTTGTAGAAATGTGAAATTTATTCGCAGTAATCACAGGAATTTGCCGGATGCATATTTTTACGAAAATGGTTAGTAAATACTTCTATTAAATATCCTTTTATCGATATCATTTTTTTTACGTTATTATGGAATGGCCACAAGCAAGAACTTCTTTCCTCGCAAAATCCGTATGAGTCTTCCACCTTTGTTAATTTGACGCAAACCAACTAGTTATACTTGGTTGCCTTCAAGATTTATACACTTCGGGGAATTAAACGATTTTTTTCAAATTCTCATTCGAGGGACTGAAGTGGATTAAAAGTAAATTTAATACCTGAGGACTGAATAGCCATAGCAACGCTTTCAAAGCTCATCACTTTTTGATTTCAACCTCTCATCAGTTATTTTCTTTATAGTTTTTTTATAAGACTTTAGAAATAATGAAATTGTAGCGTTTTTCTGTACCTATATTCTGCCATATCTTGTTCAGTTGCAATTATGCGAACAACAAAAAACACTTCGCAATATATGGACTTTAATTACTCATTTCGTCTTATAACCTTGTCCTATTTTATCGATTTATCGGTTGTTTTCGTTATGAATTCCATTGAATGTATGTATTTTCTAGTTTCGAAATCATATATTTTTCAAAGATGCTTCCTCAATTTTCAACATCTTAACAACGGTGAATTGAACCACAGCCCTTTTAAACACACTGGGTTCAAGCGGCCAAATTTTGAAAATTCGCAACATTAAAATAATTGCGTAAAATAATGTTGATATAGGCAATTTATGGACTTTTTACATTACTCGTAATATAAAAATTCAGTGGAGACAGATACAAGCTCATTATTAAATTGAAAAAATAGGAATAATATTACAATATGCAAATACCAGTCAGAAATACAAGTATCCATAAAAAATTCAATTAATTATTTATTATGAAAATTTATTCAATTAAGAGAAGGAAGATTCGAAATATAACGCATGTGTTGTTGTTTCCTCTTCAGTATCGGCTTCCCACTAAAAGATTCCGTCCACTTTTTTTTCATTCAAAGAAAGTTGGCAATTTTTGTCAAACAGATTGTACCATAAAAATTAGTCAGAACAGTGGAGAGGCCTTAGTCATCATAGAATAACTTCATTTAATTTATAAATCTGCAAATGTTATTGGTCCAGAGGTATTTGGTTCTGGTGAGTTTATACATTTGAAAACATCTTAAGAGCATTATAAAATTTTTCAATTTCGTATCAATCATTTTCGTTCCTTGCAATGTAATGATTCGGTCAGCAGGTATATACGCACGTTTCATTTTTCGTTTGATTAGAACCGGGAGCACAAAGAACTGCCCGATATTGGACGTTATTATTCTCGCGAGGAAACAGTCGATTTCTCGATTATACGACGTGTCTGGGTATCCACATTTTGCTCCGTATTTTTCTTATCTGCGATCCTTGGCTACCTCACCGCTTACTCTATGAGGCAAATAAAATTTTGTGTGAACAGGTTAAGGAGCTCTAGAATGCGTCTATAGAATTTATTCCGTTGTAAACGATGAACGAGAAGATGAAACGATCCCTAAAACCGAAAAGTATGATTGTGATGAAACGTTTGGAGAGGAAATTGTGTTGCATCCCCCTGAAAATCGAATTTGGAGGAGCGTACCAACTGACGAAGGAACTGGTAAAAAGTTCTGTAGTTCTTTTCGAATCCGATCGGAGAATATTTTGCATATCGGAGGCAATTTTAAATGGTTTCCCTGGAAAATTTCGAAAAACGTCGCAACTTGTATATTTTTTATTCTATTCGAAGTTTTCTCTCCAATCATTCTGATCATTATTTCCATGCATCTTTAAATGGATGAAAATAGAGTGTACAAATAGAAAAAATTCTACCTAGAATACTAAAGATAGGCTCTAGTCAATGTGAATGAACCAACGAACAAAACTTTTATGCGGTGATGCTGGATGTTTTTATTTCTTAGGGTTTGGATGGAACGCCTCCTAATACGGACTCTGTCACACAGGAAGTAATTAAAAGCGATGGCAATCAAACAGTGAGTACAAAAGAAAAGAAGAAGAAAAAGTCATCATGGTTCAACGCCTTTTACCCCACGTACAAATCGAGATCCGAAGACTTTAAAAGGATATTCAAAGAGGTACCGGACGACGAACGTCTGTTGGTGGGTGAGTTAGATTTAAAAGCCAAATTGTTTTCGCTCCTCAGACATTTTCGCAGAATCTAACTCGAGATAAGTCTATGAAACTTGGTACAAATATTCCAGCCACGATCTTGGAATCTCATCGTCTTAATTGATTCGAAAATTGAGGGTGAAATTTTGACGAAATATTCTGTTAATATCTCATTGGTCTTTGGATAATCTAGGATTTATATCAATATACTACGAATTTTGTCAGAATGATCGCTCGAATTTAAGAAGAAACTCTATGAATAATGACTCGTGTGTATTTTCAAAGTTCATTTTTAACAGCCTAATGTACTTTCTCGTTCTTTTCTTGAGAATTTAATAGTGAGTCATGTCATTACTTCGTAGATTACTCATGTGCCGTGCAAAAAGAAATACTGGTGCATGGACGTCTTTACGTAACGCAAAATTACCTATGTTTTTACGCAAACATTTTCGGCTGGGAAACGAACATCGTGTTGAAATGGAAGAACGTAACCGCCATCACGAAAGAGAAGACCGCAATCGTAATACCGAATGCCATACTGATTTCTACCAATTCCGACAAGTACTTCTTTACCAGCTTCGTTGCCAGGGACAAGGTGTATCTGATGCTATTCAGAGTATGGCAGAATGCCTTGATGGACCGTCAGATGACCAACAAGGAGATGTGGCAATGGGTACGTTGGTTATTTTTTTTTACTGCACATAGGTGAATATTATCGGGACCTATGAAGAGAGATGGCCCTACCATAAGGTTTGGTTCAAATTTTCAGATATCAAACATTTGGACATTTGGTATCAGTGGTATTACATTTTTTTTTTCATTAAATAATCCTTCATAGCGTGAACTTTGGATTCACTTCTTTAATTTGAGCTACGAGACGCATAGAATTTTTGTGGAAGATATGGTTAGGCTGATTTGAGTAAAAAATGTTTAAAATCGGTGAGTTCGCTGTGGAAGACAGATGACGATGAAAACTTGAAAATCGTTGCTTAATTTCGCCCAATTATGGACATTCTTTTCACTCACTCTGATGCAATTGTTAGACGTCAGTATCATACTGCAAAGGTCGCCAATTTATGAGGTTTATAACATGAAAAAAAATTTTCAGAATCAGTCAGTGAATAAAATTTTATAATTTCGGTTCATCAGTCGACTTCATTTGAGGTAAAAATCATTATCGCCTATCTTAAACGAATAATGATTTATTCTGCATCTTTATTTGTTGTGAAACCTCACATATAATCACACGGTTTTGTCGCCCTTAGTTTCCATCAATAATTTTCGAGCACATACTTCAGATTATAGATTATGAGGTATTCAGATACGCTCAGAATATTATCCATTATATTCATCGTTTATAAGGGAATGTGATGATAGTAGAGTTGTGAGTTGCCAAAATCAAATACCAATTTACTTAATTGAGTAATAAATAAAGTCAGAAATATTCGATGTGCTTACAACAAATTCGTGTTCATGAAAAGTTTAATCAAGAAGCTTGTTTTTTCCTTATTTCCAGGTACACCAATCTTACGGTGCTGAGCTCGGTTTGACCAGCGACGACGAGGATTACATTGCTCCAGACACTGAAGAGATGAAGACCACCAAATCTTCTTCCGAATCGTTTTTAGAGGTATAATCATTCTGTAATCATTTTTACGTATATTGCCTTCAAGGTCAATTTTTTTAAGGGTAATATTTCACCAGACAACTATAATAACTCGAAAAATACAGTAGCGGAAGGAACGAAAAATGGTAGCAACAAGAATAATAGTACAAATTCTAAAAAAAGTACAGAAGCACAAGATTCCACCGAAGACTCTGAATTTTCCGACTTGGACATTCCAGCTGAGTGAGTAAATAATTTTGGGTTTATTTCACACAAAATAAATTGTCAATTTCAGATGTGATATTCAAGATACGTCTTGCACTTGTACGCACGAGGGTCGCCAGATACTCAACGAAATACTGCCAATTAACGTGGATCAATTATTCACCTTACTCTTTACAAGTTCCAAATTCTATTTAGACTTCCACGCGTCCCGAAAAACGACCGATCTCGTACAAACTCCCTGGGCTGCTGAACCCAAAGACAATACTAAGATAAGGAAAGTCAACCAGACAGTCAATCTTACACAGGCTATTGGTCCAAAAACTTCCCAAGTCAGCGAAACTCAGGTGAGTTCAAAATTCGCATCTCGATACCATTTTTTTTTCTCAAACTCTATCTTTTCAGACAATGCTGCAATGTAGCAAGCCTGGCTTTCTTTACTCAATAAACTCGGAAAGTATAAGCGGAGGAGTACCATATGGCGACAGTTTTGTCATACTGGTGCACTATTGCCTGAAAAAAGTGTCTGATAAACAATCTTGCTTGAGTGTTTATGCCCAAGTCAAATTCAAGAAATCGGTTTGGGGCCTTGTCAAAGGTTTATTTTGAAATTTTCGAGTTTCTTCAAGTCCCTTTAACGGATTTTTTCTAGGTATGATTGAGAAAAACTGCTGGTCAGGATTAGAGGATTATTTCGCCCATTTACTAAGATCCCTTAAAACAGAATCTGAAGAATTGATACCGGATGTTAAGAGAAAAGTGAAGAGAAAAAGGAAATTACATACAGCCCCTAGATCAACCACACCGGTCTGTTCATCGGGTTAGTTCTCTGGGATCACTCGATGAATATGCTTTTTTTAAATAAACTTATGTTTTTTCAGATTCTTCCATACATACCAACACGGTTCCAACGAGTTTGGTGACCCTCGAGAAGCCCACTCTCTTCATTTTTCTGTTAATCTTCCTCTTATTCATCCTGAATGTTTTCCTGCTTCTCAAACTTTGGTCTTTGGAAGGAGAGAAACCATCCAGTTATCTGTTCGATATTCAATATATGAAGTATATTGTCCCACATCCTGGGTTACCTTAAAACTCTCATGTAATTTTTTTTAGAGATCCGCCTACCACCAAAGAAGAATGGCTCACTTTGCTGAAGAAACAAGATAATATACATACTGAAGAGGTCAAAAGATGGCAAGGTATCTTAGGAGAAGCTATAGAATCATTGAAAAAGGTAAGTACAGGGAATTCTCATGGAAAAGTGGAATATTGGGCATGCCAAATCATATTTCTTAGGTTTTATGAGCTTCATTTTTTTCCCTTTTCCTGCATGAAAGTTATGTTACAATAAGACTGGGAAGAATAGATTCTAGATCACTTTTTTCTTCAGACCAACAACATATTATCCACGCTTCAAACAACAACAGATGCAAAATCAGCAGGGAATGTTGTAACTGGAGATACCTCAACAAGTACCGAATCAATAAAGAACATCGAATTGTAATAGCAAAACAATGTTATTGGTTATTTGATTTCCATCAAGGAATATCTATTATATAGATCAAAATACTTGAGAGGCGCTTTCAAGGATCCAAGTATTCTCTCATCCATAGGACTGTGAATATCTTATTCCATTAGTACAAAGACATTCTGAAGAAATTTGATAAAATCGGTGATTGGGATATCAAATTATTTTCTCAATAGTTGCTCTTTTCACATTCCCGTATTTTCTAAGGAGGTTATCATAAATATTTCGGCCTATTATTGATCTAACTGGTAGATTGAATTTTATTCATACAGTAGACAAATATTACTGGATATTCTAGAATTTTGTTCGTTCTCATTTATCTGAATAATTACAAAGTATTTTCGAAAATATTTTGATAATTATTTAGGATTTCAGAGACATTAATTTTCCATCTGAGAATGTCTAACCAACTGTAACACAAAAGTTCCTGTTCATTATTCCAAGATTTATTCTTTTGGTGAATTATTTCTTTTATATAATTCTTTTTTATTATATTTCTGAAGGAATATCAAAGTAGATAGATTTCACTTCGAATTGCCCTTGTTTTGTCTTGAATTACAAAAGCAGTTTGTTTGTTGCGGATTTATTGTTTCTTCTCAGAAATTCCAATGTGATAATAATGAGTGTTGACGTTTTTTATGTGATCATTTTATTGATGGAGTTTATTATTGGTTTTAAATGTTACGAAGATTGTTTTTTCTCTCAGATAGTATTATATTTTATCGAAATGAGCCGAATTTCTTGTCGAGTGATTGAATTGTTGTGTATATTTTATTGAAAATACATCTGTCAAATACGTTTTCTTGTTTTGATATTCAAATCCTCTGCACTTGAGGAGTTTGCTTCGTACATTCAGAGCCCTCTATTTAGGAGGGTAATTACCTTATTTCTGCTTTTTTTTTCTCTTGCCTTAAAGAGTTTGTTTCTTGCAATCAGAGCCCTCTGTTTAAGTGGGTAATAACCTTATTTCTCTAGATGTCGCTTTGCTCCCTTGAATAGATTATTTAACTCCATTCAATTAGAGGGCGTAAGATCTCACATAACAGGTTTCTTTCTCTTGTACCATAACGTAGCTTTGTTTCTTCAGTAAATTCGCTAGATGTCGCTTTGCTCCCTTGAATAGATTATTTCACCCCATTCGATTAGAGGGCGTAAGATCTTACATAACAGGTTCCTTTCTCATGTACCATAACGTAGCTTTGTTTCTTTAGTAAATTCTCTAGATGTCGCTTTGCTCCCTTGAATAGATTATTTCACCCCATTCGATTAGAGGGCGTAAGATCTTACATAACAGGTTCCTTTCTCATGTACCATAACGTAGCTTTGTTTCTTCAGTAAATTCTCTAGATGTCGATCGTAATTCGTAGTAATTCAGAAAAGAAAATAATGAAAGGGGTAGATACAAAAATATTACTGAACAAGATATTATTGTGTAATATCTTTGGGTAGATAGGAATAAATCTGAAAAGGTATTTTACAACTTTATTCGGTTCACATAATAAAATACATCGATTTAGAATAATTTCAGTTTGAAATAATGAATCACAATAAACTGATCATATTGTTCATTCTAATATATATGATATAATATCGATAATGATAGATATAGTACATGTTCGTTTTCCGATACAAAAAAATAGAGGTTCACAGCATCTGAAAATCTCGCTCATGAGATATTTTTGTTATATGTATGTATATACTTGGTTTTTCTATATAAGATTTATAATTTTGTTATTGTGAAGTTGTATACCACTATTCACTGAGCTCATTATGAAATGAATACAGATATTGATGAAAAAGAGGATTTCTTATAGGAATTTGATAATTTTTTTATTACAGTCGTAACTTCGGTGTAGTCACCATTCGCAAATAATTGATCTTGTGTTGAAAATTGTCCTCTAGAGGAGATCAGCTCATTACCAGAAGCGAATTGATTCTTCTATATTCATTTCTTGAACCGTTTGGATTGATGCAGCGTTATTGAAATGAACTCGAAAGGAGTTTCTGAAAAAAGCTTTTCTAATTAAACATGTAAGTTTTTTTAACGCTCGTTATTACTTCAAAACAGAATTTATATTAATACTACTTTACTCACCATGTCTTTTCTGGCATCGATGCCGAATCAGGGCATGATCATGTCTTTGTTAGGGGTCGGTTCGTCCGGACTTGGACTGTCGGCCCTTCTCGATCTTACCCGCACCACCTGACGATGACTGCCCTCGTTCGGATCCGGTAAAACGTTGCTACCCGCCCCGCCGTACTGCATGTTCATGCCGGACCCTGCCAGAGGTTTTTTCTCCGAATTTTCCGAGCTGCTCGTGAAGAGAAAGCCGAGATTGAGCTGGGGTATGTCGTAGAAAACGGCCAATGTCACCATCAAGAACGTTATTCCCAAGTATAAAAATCCTGCAAACATTTATAATAATAATATGTGAACCATCATTTTTTTCGTGACCCCAAAAAATAAATAATAACGAGCGATAAACCTCCCGCTCTGCATGTTGGAACATAAATATGGATACCCCGCAGCTAAAGACACTTTGTCGAGCTCTTACAATATTGTAACCAGTCCGGCCCTTGCGGTCGGACCTTTCGAGAAACAGAGCGGTCGAGAAATTCCAGAATAACCGCGAATCTACCTGAATGTTTCCGGCGCCTATATAAGCCCAGCGGAGGAGCAGGTAGGAAGTACAAGTATAGTAACAGTGCAAGCGACTAGTGCAAATAAACAAGAGTGGAAATAAATAGTAGTGTGATAATTAGTTTGTGAGTTATAAGTGTGTATTAAGTGTAAATAAATAATTTTAATAAGTTGGACGTTTTAATCAAGCGAAGAAAACGTTACATTGGTGTCAAGTGTGCGGTTCAACATCGCTCGAATTAAATAAATATTTTCGGTTATTTGTTCATGCCAGTGACCACAAGATTACAGAACGCAATGGAGACTCAAGCGGTAATGGACTTTTTGAGTAAGATGAACGAAAGAATGGAAGAAAATTCTCGAAAATTGAATGAGAAAATGGACGAGAACTCTTGTAAGTTGAATGAGAAAATGGACGAGAACTCTTGTAAGTTGAATGAGAAAATGGACGAGAACTCATGTAAGTTGAATGAACAAATGGAAGAAAATTCCAGAAAATTAAATGAGAAAATTGATGAGAAATTGAATGAGAAAATGGACCAGATTAGGGAAAATTGTAACGATGTGGTGAGTCAACTATCAGATAAATTGGATGAGAAACTGGAAACCATAAATGAAAAATTCGATAAAGTGGACGAGAGATTCGATATAGTCAGTGGAAAATTTGAAGAAGTTGATGAAAAGTTTGACAAGGTTAACGGAAAGTTTGAAGAAATGGCAGGAATAATTGAGCATCATTCCAAGTTCATAGATTCCTTGAAAAGAATGTCAAACAAAACAGATATTCTGGCTTCAACACCCTACAGCACAGCGAAAGCGGAAAATGACGGCGAAGGTAGTAGAATGAAGATCAAGCCTCCAACTTTTGATGGAAAAATACCATGGTCGACATATCAAAAACAGTTTGAAGCTGCTGCCCTGGTAAACAATTGGAACGACAACGAAAAAGCCACGGCATTAATTATAGCTCTACGAGGAGAGGCACTCAACATTCTCCAGACGATCCCGGAGAGTCAACAAGCCTGTTACGAAGTTCTTACATCGAAACTTCAGATGAGATATGGTGATGCTCATCTACAACAAGTATACCATGCACAAATAAAGAATCGAGTGCAGAAAACAGGGGAAAATCTCCAAGAGTTTGAAGCTGATGTGGCGAGATTAGTCAGGCTGGCTTATCCATCTGCTCCAGATAGCTTCCTGGAACAGCTATCAATCCAGACATTCGTGGACGGGATAAAGGATAGCGAAATACAACAAGCCCTGAGACTAGCACGCCCTAGAACCATAGATGATGCCTTAGCCCAGGCTTTGGAAATAGAGGCAGCGAAGCAAGCGTCGCATAGAGGACACCTTCGTGTAAGACAAGTCCAAGAAACAGACCGATCTATTGAGGACATTGTCAGAGAAGAAATCCGCAGAATATCACAAACTAGGAAAAAGGATACTGTGTGCTGGAACTGTAACAAAAGTGGGCATTTCAAGCGAAACTGTCCAGAATTGGAAAAAGAGTCGCAGCAGGGAAACTAAAAGGGGTCGGTGATAAGGGGCATAAATCGACCCAAGCCAAAAATGCCCCCGAAGTGATAATCCGAGGAATAATGTCTAAGGATTTATCAAGCATAGTTATCCCTGGGAAGATAAATGATCGAAATGTGAAAATACTGGTAGACACTGGCTCGACCAAAACCATTGTGCGTCCAGAAATTGCTGAAGGATTGGAGATTCGCCCAGTTAGGATCAAACTTCGAACTGCGTCTGGACAAGAAATACCGACTTATGGATCGATCGTCTCCACTATTGAATTAGGAAACACATCAGTTAACCACGAAGTTCTGGTAGCTGGAATCACGGAAGAAGTTATTCTGGGATTGGACCTTGTTAAGAAGCTTGGATGCCAATTGGATTTGAAGAGTGACGTACTTCGGCTAGGAAGTGAAGAGATTCCATTCAATGATGTGGAGGACAAGATATATCGGATTCGACTGACCGAGGACATCACGTTGCCAGGGCGAACTGAAGGCATAGTGACTGGTAGATGTGACGATGTAACGAGGAGTGGCTGCGTGAGAGTAATTGAGCCCTCTGACGATACAACCTTAGCTAAAGGACTACTACTTGGAAAGACCTTGGTAAGGGTAAGAGACAGCATTCCCATCCGATTGCTAAATGTCAACATGTTTCCAGTCACCCTGAAGAAGGATACCTTGATTGGACGTGGTGTACCTGTGTACCATATTTCGGGTGGGATAAGTACTGCAGAAGTCTCAAAATCGCAAAGCAATTCTGAAGAACTGGTGTCCCTCCTCACTTCAAAATGTCAAGAGCTCGACCGATACCAACTACTCGAAGTGAGAAAATTGGTTCAAACGTTCTCCGACGTTTTTGCTACGGACGGAAAAGCAGGGAAGACTGATGTTGTGCAGCATAAAATCAATACTGGTGACGCACAACCTATCCGACAGCATCCTAGACGTCTTCCTCTGGCAAAAAGGGAAGAAGCTGAAAGGATTATTGAAGACATGGCGAGAGAAGGTGTAATCGAACCGTCAGATAGCCCCTGGACATCGCCCGTAGTATTAGTGAAGAAGAAGGATGGAACTACTAGATTCTGCGTAGACTATAGGCAGCTCAATCAGGCCACGAAAAAGGACAGCTATCCCTTACCGAGAATTGATGATACCCTGGATACACTCTCGGGATCACGTTGGTTTTCCACCTTGGATCTGAAGAGTGGATATTGGCAGGTTGGCTTGGATCCAAAAGACAAAGAAAAGACTGCCTTCAGTATTGGAACGGGTCTGTGGCAGTTTAAAGTTATGCCTTTCGGTCTATGCAATGCTCCTGCCACATTTGAACGTCTGATGGAGACAATATTGAGAGGGCTCTCCTGGAAAACTTGTCTGGTGTATCTGGATGATGTGATAGTAGTGGGAAAATCATTCCAAGATCACTTACGCAACCTATCCGAGGTTTTCCAGCGACTTCGTGATGCCAACCTAAAGCTAAGTCCTAAAAAATGTAATCTGTTTCGAACAGAAGTGAAATATTTAGGACACGTAGTTTCACGTAGTGGTGTCAAGGTTGATGCGGATAAGATCAAGGCAGTGCAGGAATGGCCTATACCGAAAGACAAGAGTGAGTTGCGGAGTTTCTTAGGCCTTTGCACTTATTATAGAAGATTTGTATCTGGTTTTGCCAACGTTGCCAAGCCGCTGACGAAATTGACGGAAGATGGACAGGAGTACATATGGTCCGATGATTGCGCTGAAGCCTTCGAACGATTGAAAAAGGCTCTGGTCACAGCTCCAGTTCTGAGTTACGCAAGGGCTGAAGGTAAATTTGTGCTCGACACCGACGCCAGTAATACAGCCATTGGCGGCGTTCTATCGCAAGTCCAGGATGGACAGGAAAGAGTCATCGGGTACTTCAGCAAGGTGTTGTCCAAACCAGAACGGAATTATTGCGTGACCAGGAGAGAACTTTTAGCAGTCATCAAGTCCGTAGAACATTTTTACAAATATTTGTACGGAAGGAAATTCTTACTGAGAACGGACCATGCTGCTTTGAAATGGCTCCTGAGTTTCAAGAACCCGGAAGGACAAGTGGCTAGATGGATTGAGAGGCTGCAAGAGTATGACTTTGACACTGAACACAGAGCGGGGACTAGCCATCGCAATGCAGACGCGTTATCAAGAAGACCTTGTCCCGAGAATTGCAGCTATTGTTCGCGCCTGGAAGAAAATATCGATTTAAGGCGGACCACCGTAATCGAAGACGACTGGCTACCTGAAGAAATTCAAAGAGCACAAGAGGAAGATAACGACTTGAAAGTAATCCTGAGTTGGAAGAAGAGCGGTAGACGACCTACTTGGGAAGAAGTATCCAGACTGAGCCAGAATGTAAAGTCGTATTGGGCACAATGGGAAACATTGAAGATTGATGGAGGTCTTCTGAAACGTTGTTGGGAAAATGAAGATGGAACTGAGCAGAGACTTCAGTTGATTGTGCCAAAGAGCCGTGTGACAGACATTCTGACCAGACTACATAATGGAACTTCAGGTGGACATTTCGGGATAACCAAGACGTTGGAAAAAGTCAGGCAGCGATTTTATTGGTTAAATTGTAAGAGAGACGTTAAAGATTGGTGTAGAAGATGCAAGGTTTGTGCTGCTGCTAACGGACCTTATGGTAAAGGGAAAGCACCAATGAGGCAATATAACGTCGGATCCCCCATGGAACGAGTAGCTATCGACATCGCTGGCCCCTTTCCCGAAACAGATCATGGAAACAAGTACATTTTGGTAGCGATGGACTATTTCACGAAATGGGTGGAAGCCTACGGTATTCCTAATCAAGAGGCAAGTACGGTAGCTGATAAATTGGTCAGAGAATTCTTCTGCAGATTTGGAATACCTCTGGAGCTGCATTGTGATCAAGGCCGAAATTTTGAATCGAAGTTATTCCAAGAAGTATGCAGCAAATTGGGAATTCACAAAACAAGGACTACACCTCTTCATCCACAATCAGACGGCATGGTCGAACGAATGAATCGGACCATGGGAAAACATCTAGCCAAAGTAGTTTCTGATCACCAGCGGGATTGGGATGAATATTTACATCTATTCACCATGGCATATAGATCTTCGGTTCAAGAATCTACCAAGGAAACTCCAGCCAGTATAATGTTCGGCCGAGAAATAAGACTGCCTTGCGACTTAGAGTTTGGATGTAAGCCTGGAGAAGACGTAGCTGGGGAGGACTACGTTAGTAAATTAAGGAACAAGCTGGATTACATTCATGGCAAGGTGCGCAATCAAATGCAGCAAGCAAGTGACCGAATGAAAATGCGCTACGACATCAAGGCTATTGAAGGTGGATTCACCACTGGGGATCTGGTGTGGCTACATAATCCACAAAGGAAGAAAGGTTTTTCACCAAAGCTGCAGAGACAGTGGGAGGGACCGTATGAAATAATCAAGAGGATAAATGATGTAGTTTACCGGATAAGGAAGCTCCCCAGGGGAAAACCAAAGGTTGTCCATTTCAACCGATTAGCCCCGTACGCGCAGGACAAAGAAGAGGTACGACTTGTGGAAGCCCCGATGCAAGGTAGCAGCGATTACCAGAAGTTTATGGATCGTTATGGTGAGACACGCGTTGCACGGTTCGGCGCTACACAGGAAGTACATCAAGATCTCTTTACCGTGTCTGAGGAATACTCTCTCGCTCATTGCGTAGCGGAGGACCTTCGTATGAGCAAAGGAATAGCCAGAGTATTCAGAAATAAATTTGGACGTCAGGAACAACTATTGCGACAGCAGCCAAGAATCGGAAAAGTTTTGAAATTGAAGGCTGAAGGTCGGTTCATTTATTACCTAGTCACCAAGCGACATTCCTATCAGAAGCCAACCTACCAGAATCTATGGACGGCACTGCATAGCTTGAAAGAAGACCTTCAACGCTTTGGAGTTAGGAAATTAGCTGTTCCCAAGCTCGGTTGTGGATTGGACCAGCTGAATTGGCGAGTTGTGCGAAGCATGCTGGAGGTGGTATTTCAGGGGACTGGTATAAGGATCCTGGTGTGCAGTTTCAACCCAAAGCAGGCCAGGGAGCCTGGAAAAACTGTGGAGTGCTACTTCCATCAGAATGGCTACTGTAGGAATGGTGATGAGTGCAAGTTTCGCCAGGGTCCTCGGAGGAATTCACTAAATCTGTTCTGGGACAGAACAGGCTTAAGGAGGGGACAGTGTAACCAGTCCGGCCCTTGCGGTCGGACCTTTCGAGAAACAGAGCGGTCGAGAAATTCCAGAATAACCGCGAATCTACCTGAATGTTTCCGGCGCCTATATAAGCCCAGCGGAGGAGCAGGTAGGAAGTACAAGTATAGTAACAGTGCAAGCGACTAGTGCAAATAAACAAGAGTGGAAATAAATAGTAGTGTGATAATTAGTTTGTGAGTTATAAGTGTGTATTAAGTGTAAATAAATAATTTTAATAAGTTGGACGTTTTAATCAAGCGAAGAAAACGTTACAATATCTTGTATAGCTGGGTCTCTCATATTTTACATGGATGGAAATAGGTTCCAAACCACAAAAAAAGTCAATATTCAACATCAGCCGGATTTATTGTTCGTTTGTTAAAGAGAAATATTCGGTATCGATTAGATGCTCACCTGTTGTTGCTATCTTATACAAGGGTCTGTAAGGCTGATGCGGAGAATCGCCTGGAATATAATCTCCCAGACCGATCGTGGTCAGCGATATGAAACAGTAATACAGAGAGTCCATGTAATCCCATTCTGGTTCAATTCTCGCGAAGATTGCGGCTGGAATCAGCAGGAACGCCACTACTAGGAAACTAACTGGAAAATGATTATTATACATATAGTTGATGATTTGGTGGAAATTTCTTCGATTATCTTCCGTTATCTACATTGAAATATAGTAGTCGCTATGAGAGTTACTTTGAAATTCGGAAAAATTTACGATTAGAAGGGATTAACATTTATTTGCTTCATATATCTGATATCTTGTACATACATGAAAAAGGACAGAGTTCAAAAAGAATTTGAAAATCCATCAGTTTTCAAGACCTTCTCGTCGCTCCCGACTGAACCCCTCTTCATTACCCGTTCGAAACTTGAAATAATAAATCACCTCAGGGCGAGTTGAGTAAACATTGAATATTCAATGAACGTCAGTCAAGCAGCATTTTTCCCATCGATTTTCTGCATATAAACGTGCAAAAGAGTGCTTCCGAGCCGGCACGCACAACCACCCCAAGTGTACAATACGAAATTGTGAAAATTCTTGCGTTCGAATGGGAACAGAAGAGTGGTTTATTCTGCCTGCCGTCATGTCCCATTACCGCTTGACGGCTTTTCCTTTTTTCGAAGACAGATTGTGTGTGATTAATATCTACGCGTAAATGTATTTCCCGTCTCCTTCCAGAAAATGGACGTCTTCTGTCCGACTTGAAACTCGACTGATGAATTCTCAGATCTATTCAAGGATTTTTCTTTTGTCAATTCTCTCTATTCTTATTATTGTGCAGATATAGTGTTGATTCGATTGAGGCAGGCTTTTGTAGAAATATTTGCTATGGTGTTCTTCATTACTGAGTCACAGATGTAAAGTCACAGTTGAAAAAATTAAGTACCTGAGATAGAGCATAAATAGCATCTGTTAGTGAAATAACCTGTACCACGAGTGTGTACAATAATGGAAATGCGGTTTTTCTGCCTCTTCTCCATCAATTAAGAATGTCTTGACTTACCCATGATGACGAGATGGAGCAAACGTATATTGAAAGGCTGATACAGATGCCCCAACCTGGAATTTAACCATTGCAGCAGCCAAATTGTTGGAACCAGAAGTCTAGCCACAAGAGCAGATAGTAAAACCAGCGTCAACGGTATCCCGATCATGGCATAAATAATGCAAAATATTTTACCGGCTCTGCTCAATGGTGTCACATGACCGTATCCTGAAATCAAGAACGATTCAAATATCCTCCTTTGTTAATAATATTATGCCAGTAGAATATACTGTAATTTATCCAAGATTGTGAAGAGGATTATCTCTATAATATTTCACCTCATTTTCAATAATATCTATATTCATTTCAATATCTCAATACTCCCTACAATAACTTGCGACATTTCAAAATTGCATAGCATACCAATATTTCTCTATGCTAGTGATCATAGAGTTTGATAGACCAATAAATAATAGCCCATAAATCACAAGTGATTCATGAATGAAATGATCGTGGATAATTAATTCTAATATAGTTTTTGAAAGTTGAAGAAACTTCACTTCTTTTTCTTGTATGTACTAGGTACTGATCTCCTTCATGATGATGATAAAACGTTGCTTGAAGCATAACTTAAGAAGAATTTCCTGAACGTGACGGAAAGTTGGATTTTTTATAATTTGTTCGCGACCTCTTCGAACTTTTCGCATTTTCTATTCCGAGCATATACCTACATCGAATCAAATTCCGTAAAAATCGGAGAGAGAAATACAGAGATTCTATACCAACCTCAAAGAGGTGAAAGATTAAACTCTCAGAGAAGGGTCGGTTCTTGCGTTATATGAACGAGGAGAAGATTCTAGTACATTTCGAAATCTCTTTTTATTAAAAAGATTCATCCAATTTTCAACCATGTTCTTCCAGTTTTCTTATTTTTCCCTTAATTTCTTCACAAACTTCATCAATAAGTCCTATTCAATAACTCAATCGTTCAAGACCAATTTTTCGGCGCAAAAACTCCTTTCTTGCAAAACTAGATTGGCATCGAAACTTATTATAGATAGCTACCTAACAAATTCATATTAACCTAATAGGAACGTCTGAATCACATCGTCTACGATGATTCGATTAATGAATAATACTCTTGAAAAAATTAATTGTCCATTGTCCTACATTAGAAAGAAGACAACCGGGTACAATAATCAGATAAAGAACACCGCAATTAGATTCTAAATTTCTTTCTAATTAGACTAAATGAACAAGTTCCTCATTTGTAGAATACCAATCAAAGAACTATTGACCCCGTTCTTTTTATCGCGACAAAAGTCTCGAATTTTCGATATGATTTAAGATTTTAAAAGGATTCAGGAATAGCGAAAATTTGGGTAGGTACTTTTCGCAAGACCGCGGAATAGGATCAATATATAGGGATCTAGATGATCTAATCTAGGTATCATCCATACTAAATTGAACTATCATGGTTTTTTTTCGAATTAATCGATATTTCTGTAGTGCACAGCAATATAATACGCACCTATGGTGGTCACAACAGTACTTGTGAAGAAAAACGACTGTCCGAAACTCCAGTTCGACTCCCCAGTAGCATTTCTCGTGGCAGAAACACCTCTATTACTTGCAGAGACGACCTCTGATATTAGGTCTTCTAGCGCCTGATCTAGAACAAGAGAAACATAAAAATTGTTTTATTAATTATTATTTTTTTCATTTTTGGAATATTACATTGAGAATATAATATAATATAGATAAGTAAAATATTCGCCTCATTCGTTCGGTTCTCAATACTTATACTCATGAATTAAATCTTTTCTAATGAAAAAATCTTCGTATTCGAGCATGGATAAACAAGCAGCTTCCAGGTGATTGATTTTATAAATGTGTTAGATACGGTTTATCATTTTTCTGCCATTTCACTCGTTCAACCGTTTTGCGGCTCAGCGGTGAATAGATCTGATACAAGCAATAAACTTGGTATGACTGGCATATTCAAGTTTCACTCGGAAGTGATATTTTCAATTTTGAGTAAGAAAGCGAAAGTTGGTATATTTCGACAATGGGTGAAATTTTGGGTGTTTTTTTGGCAAGAATGACCTAGGACTTACCTGGAATACTAGGATAAGTTCTCAAAAAATTCTGCTTGACAGATTCTACTCTGAGTCTTAGGGCCACCTCCGTGGGTCTTTCCAAGAAGCTGAATATCATAGCGCCACTAGTCAAAAACACCAAATACAACATAACGTAAAAAGAAAAGTATATCGATGTTTTGTAAAAACCGAAAATGAAGAGATTCCCGCTCCTTGTTGCCTCGCTCTCGACGTTACCCATCGGCACCAGATACTCCGTCGACCGATTTATGTTGTTATTTTCCCTGGATTTTTCCGGATAACCGAAAGATCCATAATAATTGTTTAGCACCATTTTCGAATCGGATATCAATGTAAAAAACTAAACTGATTGGGCATTAAATACTGGAACGTGATGTGGGTGAGCGTTGGTTATAAGAATTCGTGAAAAAAGTCCAACGAGTATTTTTCACAAACACTTGGATAAGTCCGTTCTTCCATTTTGTCAAGTTGTAAATTTAAAATTGTAGCCGTAAAAATCAAACTACACCGAGATCGGACGGTACCACCAAACGACTGAATCTGAAAAGATTGCATTCATATACTTATATTATATTCTCGAGATAAAAATTGTTCGAGATAAGAGCCCTATTTACTTTCAAATGTGAGATATCGAGTCCGGTTGTTTACCTATGTACTTTCCTGCTAATTATCCGAGTGATTATTGCTGACGATTCTAGTCGTTATGTATTTCTATTTTTCATTGAGATGTCTCTTCTTAAATTATTTGGTTAGATACCAAACTATTTTGAGTTTTCGATTTGTTCGAAATGTTGTTTAATCGTTTACTCTTAGAAACAATGGATGATGCATAACCTTTATTTATTTAAATCTACTCGTAATATAAATAGGTGTACATAAAGAGAAACGATATCATTTATGCAAAACGGAGAATACCTTCATTTATTTTTGGGTCGATATTCCCACGAAACTGATTGATGATAATTAGTTGCTTATCCGAAAAGGCTTCTGAATTACTCATTCAACCTTGAATAATCCGAATTTTTCCTTATTTAAGAATGCACCATACGTAACATAAAATTCTATAAAAGGAATAACTCCATTTTAAATTTTTCGGGAAAAAATTGTTTGTTGTTATGTGAACAGTTCAGATGTGTTCATTTGAATATCTTCAATCTGTATTCATTATTTTTCAACTTAATTTCTATCGATAACAGTGAAAATTCTAATGTTTTTCATTATTAAAGGTCTATAAAATCTTATAATAAGGCGACGTATTTCCACCCTGAATCAGCACGATAACCTAATTAAGATTAGAAGAATGAAAACAGGATGTGTAAAGGGTGGTCCATCTAGTGTTTGGAATTTGAACTACCGATTATTTGACTTTATAAACGTCAACTATTCTTTTTGACGTGACTAATATTTAGTTGAAAGTTTGAAGTTTACGAAATGAGACGCTATTCGCTTGAAGAAAGTTGGGAAATATTAAAAACTTTTTTCCAAAGTGGTGAGTCTTCTACTCAAACTGTGAGAAATTTAAGAAAAAAATTCGACAAAAAAAATGGTTCTTTCAAGAAATTGAAGCTGACGACTTGGACGATGTTTGGTTTCAACAGGACGGTGCAACGAGCCATACAGCACACGCCACAATCGATGTTTTACCCCGCATTTTCGGAAATCGAATAATCAGCAGAAATGCTGATGTGAATTGGCCACCAAGAAGCTGCGATCTGACGCCATTGGATTATTATCTTTGGGGAGCGGTGAAAGATAAGTGTTACGCCAACAATCCAGAAACAATTCAAGACCTCAAGACCGAAATTCAAGCTGCTATTGGTGAAATAGAGCCCCAAACAATCGAAAATGTATTAAAAAATTGGGTGGAACGAATAGGCTACTGCCAAGTCAGCCGTGGTGGTCATTTGGCCGAAATTATTTTTCATAAATAAATGTCATGAACCAACCTTTCAAATAAATGTTCAACCATTGAAAAATATTGAGCAGTTTTTTTTTTATAGCAAAATTAAATTCCAATTTTTAAATGGGCCACCCTTTATTTTCAAATTGAAAAATAAACTCATTTTTATCACGGTTAGACTCTAAGGCGTCTTAGGAAAGTCAATTATGTTGTATGTAGAATTATCAGAATGAGAAGAATATTAAAATTGTTTGATACAACAATAGTTGGGATTTTGGCTGAAGATAATGTGAAAGTTAAGTTTTATCGACAACGGTCTAAAATACAGTTAGATTTTATTTTTATCGGTAAACACATCTACATGAAAAGTAAACAAGAAAATAAAATCGATTATCCATGGCTTTATTTTTCGTATAATTTCAAATAATTACACTTCAACTCCTTTTCATTCAATGTTGCCTTGTAACACTCTTCAAACCCTTTGCCAATATTATGCAATCTCATATAAATATATCGAACTGTGTTTATGTCTTCCTCAAAAGTTGTAAACCTGGGACGACTCGCCATCAACTCCAACTCACAATTGCAATCTAATTTCAAGAGAGGTTTTCCCTCTTTCGTAAAGTTCTATAATAACATTGGAAACGAGCTGTGTTGGAATTCATAAGATCCTTAAATTCCTAATCAGGATATTACACCAAAACGGAAAGATGTAATCGTAGTTGAGCCAATAGCATGGCGAGGGGAATTCTCAGATGTGCAATTAACATGTTAAAGTTGTCGCTCCTACCTCTATTTAACTTCTTACTTCGTACTTATAAGTACCTAATGGAAGCTGAATTTTTGTTGGTGTCGTTATCTCCATAAATAACATTTCGCAGGCTAAGAACGAAATTCAAAACCATTGAACTCCACTTCTTAGGAAATGAAGAGAAATATAACAATATATGACTCAGGCATAAATCTGAGCACA
This sequence comes from Coccinella septempunctata, assembly GCF_907165205.1. Classification (NCBI taxonomy): domain Eukaryota; kingdom Metazoa; phylum Arthropoda; class Insecta; order Coleoptera; family Coccinellidae; genus Coccinella; species Coccinella septempunctata. The sequence continues at coordinate 33,440,731 of NC_058196.1, forward strand.
GTCAATATGGAAAGCAAACAAGAGCACGAAGAATTTGATCGAAATATATCTACAGTACACCTGATAAGTATGACATGTTTACCCGAATAGTTTCAGGGGATATTCACATTGTTTCTTTATTTATTTTGATTCACTTATCTCTTTGTTTTATGTGTATTTCATTTCATGAGAATTTCAAACACCTCCGTTTTTATTCCATGCAAAGCTGCTATTAATATTCAGAAGTATAAACTTATTTGTTCTTTTAATATAATCCTTCTCGTATTTCAGAAAAGCAATGTGTGAACTTTCGAAGGGACAATTATAACAAATAGATCGAAATCATATGATGAATATTCTAATCTAAAATAACCTTTTTTTTTCGCTCAGACTCTGGAGGAAATGTATTTCGATAGAACCAATTACTGGATAGGTTTTTGTTCTCCAGAATAGATCGATTATTGTATAATCTCATCATCAGGGGCATTCATCCGAACGGTCAATTAAACCGAACTGTTTTATCTTTGCAGACCACGCTTGTCTCTCTTAATTGATTCTATTCAACAATTAATATTACAAGGATTGTTGCATTGAAATCAATCTAATATCTAGCACGGAGTTTTCGGTTATTGAAGGTTCTTTTTCTTCTTTTGGTTTCGAATATTCGGTTCGCCAGAAGACAGAATGCATCACCATGAAACTGAGTATAGAATATAGAGCCTATGATTGATTATTCTTAAGGAGATTGGACATTTTACGATAATTCTTTGAAGTTCACGTTTATCCATTCGCCTTTGGATCTTGCGAACATTCATCTGAATGGTATGAATTACATATTTCGTTTTTGTGTATTAGAGAGCAATAATATTTGACCTGAATGATCGTTTGCTGTGTTGGTTTATAATACTTTACTCGTTTCTTCCCCAGTTCTTATCTCCTGTAGTAACAGAAACATTTCACTATCTCTTTGTTATACGATAAATTTATCAATCGAATTATTCGAGGTTCATTAATTATAATAATAACGGTTAGGTCATCCAGTCTTCGAAATTTCACCGGCTGGAAAGATTCGCCAATTATTTTCGTTGTAAGAACGATAGATGAGCACTATACCCGTTGAAAACATTATGTCTGTCGATTTTCTCGATCGTGATGTAATTACATATGTATATAGTATTATCATTAGGTCGATAGTCCGTTGGTGATCATTTCAGCTTGATTGCAGAGGTCAGACATAGTTTTAACATGATGATATCGAGTAGGTATGCATGCCCCATATTGAGGAGTTGAAAAAACTGATATTCTTGCGCTAAAAAGTGGCGATAAATATTAATTACTGAATAACTGATTACGCGACTATAAAACTTTCGAGAAGGGAATTGTGGATAATGGCGAGTTAATTAAGTAAGCAGTCTTTGAACCAATTTCTAATTCTTTTATTCCAGTCTTTCAGATGAGTTAGAAGAAATAATCATATCATTGGTTGAGTTTTATCAGAATCAATATCTATGTATCTATACTTTAACTGTCACCGATTGGTAATGGCCATTGCAAGTAACATGATCGGTGTATGATTTTATCTCGTGAGACATGATTTGGACACCAAGACCGTGCGATTTGACCTCGATAGACATTTCCCAGTGACCCTGTGTGTTCGCAGATTTATAGGGTATGCCAATGGGTCACAATTGATCAATGGCCTCAAAATCGATATAACTCAGGCTATCGCTCCAACTCATCTGGATATCTATGCCCAGAGTCATCGAAAATTTTGTTTTCGTCGATACTTGTAACCTCACCTTTAATTTTATGACGAATTTCAAAATGATTCGCTTCATAGTATCTTGACTAAGCGTGAATTAGTGTTATCTTATATTACGTACATTTAGAAGAGAACTTATTTCACTGCATAATCTCGCTAAGTGGTATAATTTCAATTACATTGTTCATTACTTGAAATTTAATAATGTGAAGTAAACTTTTATGTCTCGTGTTTTGAAATTCCTTAGAGGATCGCTCAGCTTTACCCGGCATGGAAGTAAATTGAACTCAACCTCATACTATGAGGTTTTTTCACCTATAAAGTATAATTCAAGCAATACCTACTTTGAAAACACTTGTTCCAACGGAATATTAAACGAATTTGTCTTACCTTGTACGCATTCATGATTTTTCAAGAAATTTGCCCTCAAGTTTCTCAGTTCCTGAACTTTTTGTCTCTCTTCGGGACTTTCGATACTGGAAAAAATCCAAGCACCAAAAGCCAAGAAAACCAGGTATCCTGATATGAACAGCAGGAACCGGACAAGTCCGTGATTCAGAATTGACATTATTTATCTGAAAAGAAAGAATTGTTTGACCAATGTTTCCACTTTGTATTCATCACCAATACCTGTCTAATGAAAAAGGAATCGGAATCATGTGAGAGTTTATTGTTGCGTTCACAAAATGGCGAAGGCACCTTATTCTGTATCTCATCAGAAGAATTTTGGAATCGGCGAAGAGCGCGGCAGAAATATACATATATTTGACAAATAGTGTTGATTACATTTTAACATCAGAACTGACATTTCGTGAGAGTAAAAGTTTCAGCACAACGTAATGTCTTAAAATGCGATTAATAGGTATAAGGAAATTTAATAGTGTTTTTCTCTTATGACAAAGCTCTTTTCGGCTTTATTGAGAAATACACAGCGATTTGCTGTCAATTCAGTTAAGTGTTTCAGAATGTCATTATTCCATCAGAAATAATACGACCATTTAATGATTCTCAATTGCTATCTTCCACTTCTTCGATATATTCCAGAATGGAAAAGTTTTAGTGATTTCATTTTGAGAATATTCTCTTCACTCTAATATTTCCGTGAACCATTGATGAGAACTGATATTTTTTTTTATTATTAATGTTTCTCCCGGCATATTTTCTTAATAATCAGGATAATCAATGAATCCAAATGAGATATTAACATTTCAGAAACATGTTTCTCAATTTTGACCAAAAAGAATAACATTTGATGAGATCGGAAGAATTTTAGTGTCGGTATTCATATCCATGAAAATATTATTTATCGAATGTTGGTATACGAAACCACTCAGCAAAAAGGATCGAAACATTTTCAACGATAACTTCGCTATAGGATATAAATATCTGAATATTTGCAAACAAAATGAAAGCTCTATGTAGACATCAAGGGATGCGATGGCGATGAAATTAGGTTATTCTGAGCGCCAGCATGAAATGAATTGAATGAATTACATCTGAATCTAATAATGTCTATATATAGGCAAACAGATGAGGCTCATTTGCATGATGAGAGATGCGTATAGGTATCATAATGAGGTATATTGAAAATCCTCGATAGAAGCTACATATGTATAAGTACTAACCTGCTTACAGGTTCGTTTTCCAGCTCTCGAAAACCATACAATAATTCTTTCACGAAACAATTTGGAAATTTCGGATAAAGAACATTTGTGATTGATGGAGTTTATCAGTGTACAAATTTAATTTTTGGAAATCATTATGAGAAGAATATGGTGGAAGTCGAACCGGGGAGGTTTCAAAGTTTGAGTAAATTTCTAACAAATAGGTAAAGGACCATACTTTTTACGAAATAACTTGAAGTTTAATCCTTTTTCCTATCACGAATCACCGTGATATCTATCAATAGGTCCTATATTAATGAGATTCTGATGAAAAGATATCAAGGAATTCAGAATCTTGGGACGTGAAGTTTCCGCCATCAAGGGGAATCCTTGATGAATTCTCGAGTTTAATGTTCAGCTCAAGTTCGAACTTATAACTAGGGCTTCGACGTGTTCGGAATCGAGTGGGATTATAATTTGAAATATTCCCGAATTAATTTCAGTATCCTGATTAATTTTAAATTAATGTTCGGAGTGAGGCAATCCATGAAAATTGTGTAATTTTTGGGATACTTTTAGTATGTGTATGTATATCGAAAATCATATAAGATTACAAGTTTCGCCTTCATCAAACGAACAACTCTACCTTCATTCTTTCATGATATTTTTACGATATAACTCTTCATATAATCTACGTAAAGCGACCAGGAAAATTCGCAATCGGAATACGGATCGTGCGGTGTATAGGACTTTGCGATTTAGTATTTCCAAATAGTTTCCACTACTTTTATCAGAACAATTTTATCGTGCCTGGAGTAGTGGTGGGCAACGAATTATTAGTTTTCTAATTATGTACAAATAGGTTTACTGGCCAGTTCTCAAATTTACGTCCGGTAAGGACGAAAATCCGTGTTTTTTTATTAGATTTCTGCCTCGCATTTCGTCTCCCTCACTGAATTTCTGTTTTCATTTGATTAGGAACGTGCTTGGACGATTCCTTTGTTCGAGTTTGTCTTCAATATGAGGCTGAACTTTTATGAAGTAACAATCAGTTCTGTGTTTACTTTGCGAGGATCGTTCCCTTTTACGTTTTTTCTTTTTCGTTTCGCGCCTGAAGTTGAGAGTCGATAGTTTTGTCGGTCGTAGATGCTTCATCTTTTTCATAGTCCTCCTCAGAATAATGATGATATTTTCCGGGTTAAAACAATTCTTTTATCATTTTCAATCATATAAATCAACATCTTCCTTGACAAAATGATGAATTGATATAATACAAACTCAATTTTTGTTGTTGCATGGATCGTTCAGGAGGTGAATCCGTTCTTCTACACTTTTACACTATCGAATATAAGATCGATGAGTAGTCTCTCATACATCTAGGTACCTATACCTTTCTGTGGCTTTATATTAATATTTTTATATCAAAACTGAAAATTCGAAATACTATCAGGGGAGAACTGCAACGTTCAATAATGTGACTTTATCAGCAGACTAGAATACGATACTACAGCCATCAGAAATTGACGAAAGAGTATCAGCTTATAATATATGTATTTTATTGTACGTATATCGAAATCTGATTAAGAATTCGAACCATCATTGAAGTAGCAGCAAATAAAAACGATTTAAGGAAGGCCGAAGACAGATAGATAGAATAAACGATGAAAAATCGTGCTAACATATATTATATTGTGGTTCCCAACAATTATTGCTCACCTCAAGGACACATGTCATACCCTTGAAATCAATTTGAGAGATTCATGTTCGGGGTCGCGAAGGAAAACATAAAGTTCGCAACCGCACCAAATCGACAACGGTCACTTTTCGTACTGATCTTGGCGGCTCTCAGGTGCGATTGCCGCCGCCGCCACAAGAACTTGTAGCTCATGTGACGGCGCCTGCCTATATCGCCACTTTGGAACACTGCAAATGGGGATCTCGAGGAACTTTTCCTCTTGGTATCGATGAAAATTGGCCTTTGAAAAACCTCTGACCAAAACTGATCCTTAAAGGATATACCCCCAGTCAAAACTTGAAAATAAAAGTTACTGGCGTTCTCCAATGCCCACATCAAAGTTACTGATACACTGCATCATCAGGATGTGGTTGTTCTCTGATGAGAACTGGAAATCTTATCGCTAGTTTCGTAAACGAGTCGGGGCGTGAAGCAATATAGTAGGATGATTTTTCTGGAAGATACTTGACCCTCCAGAAATTCCGAAAAAGATGGGGTCAGCTGAAAATTCGTCAAGATCGAAAGGTTGCACCGATGAAATTTCGAGATTCAATTACTCGAAAAGTTGCTCTTTGATATAAGAATAAGTAGTTTTCTTTCAAGCATATAGCAATTTTGAAGATATGCTTATTTCATATCAACAAACACCTTACAGAATTTCAAATATAACATTATGGACCTCCCCCAAAATCATTTCTGAAACCGCTACTGTGCTGAAGTACCTTTAAGCGTAAGACATTATTCGTGGCGGAGGCGCCAAAAAATAGATATTTCGCACAAGGTAATTATGATGATCTTTATCCGGATGAAATTTGATTTTCGAATAAAAAAAGTTTCATCGTTAGAAAATATTTCATACGACGAGATTGAAACCGAATGAAACGCAGGTAAATGGAAGCTATCTACCTCACCTAAACACCACTTTGTTTTCAGGCAAAATGAATCAACTTTAAGTCAATTCACTATTCGACTGTCACGACCTTCTTGTCATCTACTAACGCTCCAATTCCAGAATTACTAATTAATTAATGATTTTCAATGATTACCAGAATGGAATATTCATTCATCCATTATACATTCATAATATATGACATGTATATAGGTATACATACCATGACACAAACACGACAAGTGCATGTTCATCAGTAGTAGATATACCTTCGATTCCTCAAAAATACAGATATTTCAATAATGTTAACTAATGAATCGTTTGCAAACAAGCTATTGCACTTCAGCAGGTTTCTCTTGGTTTGGCCATCAGCTAACATCAAGAAGGAATGTTCGAAAAATTCTAAATTTATCTGTTTGTTGTATACTATATTAACGGCATGTGTTTTCATCTATTCTTTCAAAAGAAGATTCGAAACTATTTACGGAGGAACCAACTCAACTCTGATAGTTTTCTCGGTGTTGGATCAAACTTCTCATACGGTCTCATATTTTTCAAATTCATCAACAAGTTTTTATATCACTTTCATCAAAATCGGACCTTACTCACAATTCTTCTACAAAATCCGGGAACTTGGCACTCTTCTCCACAACGATTGGTATGAGTCGAGAAAATTATTCATATTTTATGTAATTTTTCAGGGATTTGTGTTGTTCGGTTCAATATTGAATTTTTACATTTGGACAAGATCATATAACGATTTTTACCAGTACTACTTATTGAGAGAAGTCGAATTTTTACAGTGGTCATTGAATGCATTTGTAATGTTCGTTTTCCTACTATGGATCAGAAATTTATTCAAGGAGTTGAATAATAAGATAATTATCAGAATGGAATGTAAGCTCAAAAGACATTTGGCTGTTGCTCAAGCGGGTATGATTTTTGGCATTGAGAATAGGGCTGAAAACAAAACTCAAAACTCCTTTGTCAGTATTCATTATGAGATTTGCAAACTGGTGAATCTGTTCAATGACCTATTTGGATTCAACATATTACTCTCGATCATAAACTGTATAGTTCTACTTTTGTTCAACGCTGGATTATGTGCATTATATGGTCTGCAATCTGAGGATACTATGTATGGTTTTTTTGATTCTTACAGGCTGATATCGAGTTTTCTAAGGATAGCCACTCTTTTGGTAGCTCCAGATAAAAAATAGAAGCGTTGAATTCATATTCTAGTTTTATTCTTTACAGATCATCCCCGTTATGCTAGCCTACTCCTGCGAATGTGTTGGGGCTGAAGCTAATAAGATGATACCAATAACTCTCATTTATCTCAACGAATTACCACCTTTTTCTGGAAATTTCGAAAGTATTACTTTGGAAGAAGAACTTACAGCTCTGTTTGAGCAAGGCAATATAAGAACCCCTGTATTGACTGCAGCGGGCTTTTTTACTGTTAATTTTGCCATGCTAGGCTTCATAATTGGCAGTGTCACTTCTTACATTATCGTCACTCTACAGTTGGTTGGGAATCAGTGAATCCGTTTCAATTGCCTTCGTATATAATTCGATAATATTCGATTTCCAAATGGGAAATATTTTTCACGGCATTTAATTTTTTGTTCGAAAATGTTGTTTTCGAATGCTAAAAAAACACAGTCAAACACAAGCGCATTTAGATGGAACAAAAGAGATCAAAGAAATATTGTATCAAGAAGTAGGCGCTTTCCCGGCTAATTATCCAAATGAAGGTCTGTTCCCACGAGACATGTATCAAGTCACGTGTAATATGTCATATTCAGAGTAGTCACTTGTCACGACGACGCTCGACGTCGGATCAATAGCGACGCCCGTCCTTGCACCTGCAACGCATGCGTTGCATCCCTCAGGATCAATAGGATCTTATCCTAGTTCATCCCCGTCACAACAGGGTGTCGACTGGAATATCTGCAGTTTTTGTGTTTTCCTTAATTGCACAGGTATGTTCTTTTATCATTTTGGTATATTTTCTAATCTTGAATAGGTGTGCTCGATAATGGCAGTTTCTAAAATTGTAAACCTATCCGAAATTCATTGTTAGGCATGTATATGTATTCTAGAAAAAGGACAGTTAATTTTCAGATATCCTACATAAGTTTCCAGTTGTTCATTATAATTTGAAAAAAAAACCAAAAAATTAAAAGTGAATTTTTCATGTCTTATCCGTCTTAGTTGTATTATGGCCTAATTTGTATGAGGAAAGTCTTGTCATCACACTCATTTTATCGGATACGCATATTTCTCATCATTCAGTTCATCGAACTATTGAACTTGAGCAAATATAAATAAGTAGGATATGAGAGAAAAGATTCAATTTCGAAAGTTCAATGTACTTTTACATTGTGACCCTTGTGAGAGATAATGAATATCAAGTACTAAAATAAGTACCTGCTGACACCAAGCTTATCTACTATGAAAGTATACAAATTAAGGTTTTTGTTTTCATTAACAATGATGTCAAATCTATTACTGTTATATTATTATACTTAATCAAGAATTCGTTCACATTCGGAATTGAACTATCGACTAAATTTTTTTTCAGTGAAGGATGAGTTGCATAGGAGAGTGTTTAGATCTGGGACCTCCACCAGATTTGATACTTTTTTTACCTCCACCTCCCGCCCCATCCATTCTTCAGCATTCATTGCCAGATCTCCTACTCAATACAACCCCATGCTCAGCAGGACAACTGTGCGATGCTTGGGTGCCATTAAACAAGTTTCCAGATAGCGATTTCGTTGAGCTATCGCGAAAAGGTAAATCATGACATGTTGACAGCGATAACGTATGAAGACTTAATTTTACAGAGGTGGAGACTTGGTCTTCTATAGATGACACATGGCTCTTGGTTTTGATCGCATCTTCAATAGGTATTCTGCTTATTGGAGCTCTTTTGGCCATTTTCCTCCTCAAATTCAGAGAGTAAGTTAATATCCGCCAGGTAACATATAGGTACAATAAGAACGGAATTGCGAAATTAGAGTTTTCAGGTTACTCCTGCCTTTTGAAGGTTTCCCTTCAATCCGTTCAATCACTCATATGCATGTATTGACTGTCAAAAATACCGATAACTACTTGAATTATCAAAAAACATTAGTTACATTTCCGGAATTTGCTCGGTTATCTTGAAAGCTGAGCAATCAACATGTCGCCCGTGGTTCTCAAGACAACTGGATAAGGTCGATTTCTTACGGCCATATCGATTTACCTTTTTTCTAGGATGAGCTTGTTCGGTAGTAACGATTGTTCTCTACACACCAGGGAACCTCGACCGATGAAGATATTGGAACAACGCGATTGCCCTTCCTCTAATGGTAAGATAAATCCAAACAATCCGAGCTGGCACAATGGAAACGTTGGTCTTCACGATAATCGGATAGTCTGGGCCGCCTTGACACCTGGTGGAGGAACTCAACATTTCATCTCAGAAAATTATCCGAAAGAATTCGTTGACTACAGGTCTGTTATTATCACATTTTATACATACAAAGGGGCTTTCATCTCGAGCAATTTTCTAATAAAAGAAATTTTTAAACATAAGACATTTAAAAATTTCGTTTAACATTCAAGATTAATGTTGCTAAATGAAATGTTGGTTAGGTCAGCTCTGATACTTTGAAACTGAAATTTTGGACCCTTAAATGGGCGAATCGTCCTCGACTGGTATCCACTCTTGTCTTGCACCTAACTTAATCGGGTTATTCCCAGTAAAGAAATAGTCTAAATGGATTATAGAACGTTAATTCCAAAAATGATTATTCGGTATCCAGCACAAAAAAACAGCGAATCGAGTGCTCAATTTGAAAGACCCCTATTGATAACGTTAAAAATACTTCTTCGATTTGGAGCAATAGAAAATGTTCAGAAGCATTTGGTGTAATTTTTTGAAAAAAAAAAAAATTTGTAGGGAGGCTGACGATCACTACGAGACCATCGATAATCTGACAATGAAACCGGCGATACCAGCACCGGTTTATCAGTCCTACCAGAAAGGTTCGCCATATCAGACCCCTAACGAAAGATCACATTTTGATAATTCTGGCTTCGTAGATTACGAATACGAAGAACCGATGCCGCTGATCAAAAGCTACCAGTATAGCTCCTACGACGACTACCAATACACACTTCCTGGCGGTAATACCGACATGAGATGCATCAGCATGGCCTACGGCACCAACAGCATGCGAAGACACTTGCCTCCACCGATCACTAGACCCAGGGTGTCTTCTCCTACTCGCATCGAGCATCCTAATCTACCACCATTGAACATGTACCCACTAAAAAGCAGCACTTTGAAACGCAACAACAATTTGAGTTATAGGAACGTTGATACGGGAACTCTGCCGAAGTACACTTGTTAGTTCTATAGGTAGAAAAATCAAAAGCTTTCCGAATTTTTTACGGCCCTTTGCACCACCTCCGGCTCATCCGTATAGGTAATCAAAAAGGTCCAAGCACTTGAACATAATTATCTCACGTCTGGATCTGAGATTGAAGTAGTTTTTGAAATTCGTCCTTTTGGTATTATGTACTATACTAAAAATATTACCCAAATAAAATATCACAAAGAAGAAAAAACGTGAAAATCCACTACTTGGGTAATTAATTTGGAATACAAGATTTATACGTGCCCCATGAGCACCATGTTATTCGACCCAAGAAGATATATCATAAAAATGAGAATGTATATCTTCGACCATTTCATTCGACTCTCACCAATGTTTAAATATTATATGGTCGTATCATGTGACAAGTAAAGTCGGGAGTTAAGATCATAAAATACTAAAGAATTATTCACATTTTTTAGGATAAGCATGAAATTATTGGACTTTTGAGAAAGGAAGAATATGCGTTTCGTTGTGACCAGAAAAATATTTGATCATTATGAAGATTTTTATGGGTGGTGGGTTTTTGAATATGTACTTTCTTTATTTAATGTGTTGTTGTTTCTATAACGAAAGAATGCGGAAATGCCGCTATACTTATACCATATTTGGATTTAAAAAAAATTGAAGGTATAGCTCAGATTATTCTTCAGGATTTGAATGGATGTTGATAATTTATTCACTAAGGCTTAGAACTTCTCCCATCAACTTCGTATGTTAACCATATGAAATCTCATCCCTCATTTCTCACTTCACAGATTGTGTTATCCTGTTCAAACTAAATGGTTGATGTATTCCACATGAAAGCTCACAACTATTCATATCTCAACATCCATGTTTATATTTGTTGTTATATTGTATATTTAATCATTATTTATTTAACTTATTCGTTAATTCGTTATTATTTGAATGAGCGGGCTATAATATGCGAATTTGAACTGAAAATATTTTCTGCTGAATTCGTCCCTCATCTTCAATTGAAAACTGACCATATATTGATTAAGATTCTCTCTCGTGAGATGAGAAACATCTGATTTGTCACCCCAAGTACCATCAATTTGTTATTCATTGAATTTTAGTGATATGAATCGCTCACGAAAACTTATGTTGAATGATAATTTATTAAATGTATTTTACAATAAATGTGTTTACATAGTTATTATATGTCATTTGAGAGGTAGGTGTATATTGAAAGCAAGAAATTCATCACAATTATTGAATATAACACAGTTATTATTTTTTCACCCTATCAAGAATAAGTTAACATTAAATAAGATTCCTCCTCCTGGCTTAGAAAAAAAAAATCAGTTGTGACCTAAATTACAATCCAAATTCTTAGAAATATTCCACGTTGTATCACAACATGACTGGCAATTAAAAATGAAACGGCGACTACAGAAATAAAAAAAGTACAATCGATACCGTTTGACAACGTTACGTTCCGTCTGACTAATCGAATCGGTGTCACTTGATTGTTGTATGACGTAAAGTTAGTTTAGTCAGTTTAGTGTGGAGTTGATGCCCCTTCTACTCTACTACTACTTTTCACATTTTCGCCGACGACCGCACTGCAGGCAGCAGATCTTTGGACGCGTTCAGACGAAGCTTGTCCATGAGCTGAAACAGCTGATCGGGAGCACCACGTGTAAGTGTCAAACCCGGCTTGTGAATGTGATGTTATAGTGCCTTAAGAAAACGAAAGTTATAATTTTTGAAATGGGTGACATGACGGCGAATAAAAACACCAGTGGAGATAACGTTAAAATCAAGATTATTCAGAATGGCGCCGAAAGGAAGGAATGTTATGATGAATTCACACCACCTGACGGGGGTGCAAGGAGTTGGTTGGTGATGTTGGGCTCGTTCTTCTGCAATGGGATTCTCTTTGGTGTTATCAACTCCTACAGCATATTATACAAGAGTTTTCATGATAATTTGGAGAAGCAGAACGTCACTGACGCCACCAGTAAAGCAGGTAAAAATTCAATAGAAACCCCCAAATATTCACTAAGGTTGATTCTTGATATGATACTTGGCAACAATCGATGCTATTTTATTTGTACTCCTAATTTAAAGACCATTTGAAGTATTGACCAATGACCCAGCAATAACTCTTATTTGTCCAGGAATTTCAATCGGAGAAAGAGGAATGTTATTCATTCAGTATTTATCGAGGTATTTATTGATATATAGGTACACAAGATTATTTTCTGTATACTCAATTACGGATATTTTATGTGTATCTGAAAAATTTTCTTGTACGTTCAATTTGTTAATTGAATTATACGAGATCTCTCATTGATTGATGTAAAATAAAAATTTATTGCATCATTGGTCTCTACTATGTAAAGATGAATTGTTATGGTTTGCATATATTGTCTATTGTATTCATATTATTGATGTTTGAATTATGTATATTCTCTGCATTCTCATGATTTTTCACTAATTTATATTAATCATATGCATGCGCGGGTGCACTCTCGCATCCATATTTTACTCGCGCTTATGGTGCCGCGGGTGCATTTGCGCATCCATATTGTACTCGCGCTTTCAAAAGCTCGAGTGCATTCCCTCATCCATATTCAAAGCGCGGGTGCATTCGCTCATCCATATTCTACTCGCGCTTATGGAAACGCATTATTCTCGATTCGACTGATAGTTTTCCTAGATCTTTTTATTGAATAATCCATAGCCTATTCCAGTTATCCGGCACGTTTCAATATGAAAAAAAAAAAATTTTAACTTGAGGTAAATTGTTAGAAGAATGCAAATGTATGCGAGGAAGTATGTAGGTATCATCTCAAGATTTTGTCATTTTCAATGTGCATCAAAATTCTGTTTTTTTTTCCTTTCGAATATAATTGAATTAATATACAATTTATGGTGCAAAATGAATAACAACCATATGCGGTGTTTTTTTAAAAATAAATTGAGTTATTCTTTGGAGTTTTCCTCTAGTATAGGAAATTCGAAAATACATTTATCAACCTTAACAATCTTAAACAAAATATTGGTCTTCCATTACCTACTTTAATCGATATTTCGGTATAGCGGAATTTTGCGTTCTATATCAATGGAATACCTTTTTGTTTTTTCATTGTGGTGTGCGGTCACCACCGCTTGTCTGGTGAATCTACAATAATTTCAATGCTATTTATAACTTTTACATGAGATTATATAACCTAGGCGATTCGGTAAGGAAACGGTCAAGGAAATGATGTTTCATTATGAAATATTCATTCGTTTGTTATCAAACTTTATAAAAAAACAGTTCGTTAAACGTCTCCAAAATAACTTTTTCTTCCTTACATTTTCAGATGCATTTCTAAACTAAGTATTTTCTGTATTGTGATTCCAGAATGTGCGCCCGTTCTCCTTCTTTTGACATGGATAAATATCGTACTACAAGTGGTTTAACTTTCCTTTCCCTCATTGAGTAGCAGTAAAGAAACCTCTTATTAATTTCAATACAACACAAAGAGGAAGAATTCTATTGTTCCTTAATTTAGATCTAATATCATTCCGGTCAGACTCTAATGTTTGTTTTGTTTATCTCTTCGTTTTAAAAGTGATGATTTTTGTTGAATCAACGAATACTGATTTATCCAATGGGCAAATCGATTGCTTCATGTATTATATTATCATCTTTTCTTAATGCGTTCCAATAACAGTTTCTAATTGAGAGTATAAAATCAAACAAAATGGAAATGTTATAATATTTAGACGAATTTAAGAAAATTGTAATATAATATTTCGGATTTCGCATTTACAGTAATGTTAAAAAAAATCATCAAATAGGTCGAAACGTATTGAAAGTTCATATTCTGTCCTTGAACGTGATGCTTATCTTCTAACACAACATTATGTGGTTATTATTTTATCAAAAAATTCGATACAAACAGTCAAGTTAGCAGATACAGAATATCAGTCTTCAAAATTCCATTAAGTCTACTTGACGAATATGATTAATCGCTCCGTATAGGTATATATTTTGAATTGGAAAAAAAAAATATCTCAAATTCGATCGGATTAATCAAAATATAAAACAAACGTCCGCAAACGTCCCTTTGATATTTTCTTCATACGCGAATTTATTGGTCGATAAAAATTATGATTTCTTGTCATTCTTGATAATACATGGATTATTTTCAAGGACATCCGACAGTAACTATTGCAACCTTATGGACGAATTCTCATTCATACATCATGTATAATTTCAATTTCTCATTATTTGCAGTTTCAAGTTGCAATAGAATATTGATGAAGGAGCATGAAAGATCAAAAGTATTCCTGGAAATAGAACAGCTCTATTCTAAATTATTTCTGGTGTCAGTAATAACCGTATACCCATTTGCCGAAGAAAAATTTTCTTAGATTTCTATTATTTTCACCATCATTGCTTCTTGCATTTATCTCGACTTTTTACAGACGTTATTTCGGGAGTGATTTCGACTCCGGCAATTTTTTTCCTAAAGATAGGTCAGTCTCGTTTTCAATGACACATCGCATTGCAAATACTTAAGTGTGGGCCAAATAAATTCGGGACGACCCGAGAAAACGATGACGATTTTCCTTTAAAAATAGACGATAGTACATTCTTACTATAAATTTACATCTACATATACTTCTCCGTAGTTTACGTGAATGGCATGTAATATTTATGAAAAATAATCCATTCATGAAAGTAAAGTAATTTGAGGTGTTCAGATACGGAAAACTAGATAAGTATCAATTTCAACAATGGATTACTGGTACACGTTCCTAATGTAACCGGGTCATGCTGGTTTCGATTTTTATGCATTGTGGTTTGATCCGAATTTCTTAGAATTAGGTTTGAATTACATGAATTGGGCTTACATTACAACTCTAAGCACCCATGTAGTTGGATCTACCACAGTCGTATGAAGTATAATAAGTACATACTCAATATAGACGGCTGTGGATCTATACTATAGTAGGAGTTTTCTAATGAGCGCGTATGGATGTTAAATTAAGCGAAAGAATTATGAGTTTCTTCGATATCTTTGTCTAATCTAGTGCTATGTCTATTTCGAATACTGAAATATTTTTATTTTTTAGCTCTGATCGGATCCTTGGCCATGGGCACCGTTTTCTTCGTCTCTCCAGTATCAGGCGTCCTCACAGATTTTGCTGGAATACGCACCACTACCTTTATGGGCGGCCTGATAGCCTCCACTGGCATGCTCCTGTCGTCTTTCTGTGTGGACAACGTGGTGGCCCTCTATTTTACATACGGAATCATGTACGGTCTAGGAGGGGCCTTGGCTTATACACCTTCCCTGGCCGTATTGGGACATTATTTCAAGAAAAAACTCGGACTGGTCAACGGACTCGTGACTGCAGGCAGTTCTGCTTTTACCATTACTATGCCCTATCTGATATCCATATTCTTGGAACAGTTCGGAATAGAATGGACCCTCAGAATCATAGCGTTGATGTCGAGCTTCATCATGCTGTTCGCTTTTCTGTTCAAACCCGTCAATCCGACATTAAAGTTTAAAAAAGTGTCATTGAAGGACGCGTTTAACGTTTCTTTATTTAGGAACCAGAAGTATGTTATTTACGCCACTATTGTGGCTTTGTCTCTTTGCGGGTACTTCGTTCCATACGTGTACATGGTGGCGTTCGTGCACAAAGTTTTCGGCGAGCAGGTAGACGCAAAATTGGCGGTTTCTTGCATCGGTATAGCTTCCGGATTCGGAAGGCTCGTATTCGGTTTCATCGGCGACCATCCCAAGATCAACCGGATATTTTTGCAACAGTTGTCATTTCTGGTCATAGGGATCAGCACGATACTACTGCCATCATCTGGGGACTCTTACGGGCTACTGATAGTCCTCTTGTTGTTCTTAGGATTGTTCGATGGATGTTTCATCTCCATTTTAGGCCCGATAGCATTCGATATATGCGGTGCTGCGGGGGCCACCCAAGCCATTGGCTTTCTGCTGGGACTTTGCGCCATTCCCCTGACTGTTGGTCCTTACATTGCCGGACTTATTTACGAAAGTACCGATTCGTACACGTTATCCTTCGTCCTGGCTGGAATCCCCCCAGTTATAGGATCAGTCGCTATGTTTTTAACGAGGTGCGTTAAGGCTGATTCGAAAGCTGTGGATCCCAGTTCCGAAATGTTGAATCAAAGATTTGACGAGAGTACAGGTGAGTCGAGTTGGATTCGTGGTTTTGGTGGCTTCTGTAATGAATGGGGGAAGCGCTAGAAATAATGTATTCTCATCTATCAATTTTACTAATATTGACTGATGTATCTACACAGGACGCAGGCCGATTATCGTAAATACATAAATAGGTAACATGATATGTGCATTCCTGTTAATGTAGAGATTCTAAAGAATCACAGTTTGTATATTTATATTAACCAAGGTATCCGCCGGGGATAGTTTAAAATGGGCACTGAATGACAGGTGTTGAAACTTGATGAAAGGTAGAAATTTCCAAATTATAGTTATCTAGGATGTATTATATTCCAGTTGAGTAGATATGAAATAACTATTGAGAATACATATTTTCTAATAATTCCACTGCTCGTAATGAATAAAGAATTGGTTCATTCACATGAGGGATAAATTTTTATTCATCTCTAACATCATTTTTATCAGTTACAGAGCAAACTAGTCCTGGTGAAGAAGAGCGACCCTTGTGACAGCAAGCACATCACTAATATTAATATCAATAATACATATTTCCACGTGAAACTTATCGCTAGGACATGTTGGTTTTATTTGCTAACTATTAGAACCATATCACGTTTCGAAATATCGGGGAACATATACCTAATATATCCTCGATCAGCTTCTGTATAATAATTTATTTTTTCATGGGAACATTGATTATTGATCTCAATAATTCGAGAAAAGGTTCAGTCAATTTTGCTTAGATTTTCGCAAAACCAAACCAGAAACATTGAATCAATTTTAATGGAGTTTTTTTTCTAATGAAGAAATTTTATCTTGCAGTAATTATTCTTGAAATAAATAATAATGGGGAGAATTGACTGAACTATGTAGTATCTATTATCTGATTTCTTTCTATTATTCACTTCACCATGGAAATAATATTAACAGTACAAATATTAATTAGAATCGAATAATTCTTGCTTGGGTGTTATCTGTGTATCACAGCTTTAAACCAATATTTTTGATAAAAAACTTGTTTTTAGGAATCTTGAACTGGGTTCGTAAGAGTGATAACAAGCCTCTGGAATACAATACGATGCTCTCTTTTGACCATAGACAATACGACAAATTATCGAATAAATAAAAGAAAAAGGATTTTTTAAACGAAGGGCATTTATGATATAATGTAAATGGGAAGATTATAAAGACTTTAATTCATTTTAGTGATATTACTCAGTGAAAATTTTATGTATGATAATTTTATTATTTATCTTATTCCCACAATTCGTTTTCCATGCGAATCCCTAAGAGTACAAATAATTCTGTGGTTTTTTTTCTAATACATCAAAGTTCCATGTCATTAAAAATTCTTTTTCAATTATCGAATCGATTGAGTCAAAGTAGGTACAGGGTATCTGAAACTTTGAATCAAAAAAGCCCGATTTCATGAACATAAATGTGAATATGTGATGAAATATGCAATATATATGATCTTGATACCACACATTGAGTTTTCCATTTTTTTTATTGATCAATATATTAATTTTTTTTATTGCTTTTTCGAGCAGTTATTTTGTAATCAATTTATTTTATCATGCCTGCAATTTTATTCAGTTTTATAAAATCTTGTTATTTAATTTATTGACAATGAAATTTTTCTGCATTGGACTCCTGTATCTTTATCGTGGAAGAAGAGACTGACAATAAAAATAACTTTTTTCGCGATAACATTCCTGGATATTGTTTCCATCTAGGTATATGTTAATTATTCTTCTTTATAATATTGAGCAAAAACTCAAGTAGAGTAGGTATAGATTTATGTAGAAAATTGTCGAAAATTTTTCACTTAAGACATGATTCGTTATAAAAAAATTTTGATCTATACTTGAAATAGTCAATTATAATAATATTATGTATTTTACTTGAGTGATAAATTTATAACTGGTAAATAAATTATGCTGTTGTTGATGAGTATTTATTATGTAAAATATTATTTTTGTAGAATAATATGTAAAGAGTTCCTCTACATTTCTAAGGTTTCAGTTTCCATATGGTAAAATCTTTCGAACTTTATCTTCAATGGGTAAATCAATATAAAACAAGAAAAGATAACAAGTATTTTTGAAAGACATTGTGGGAGAGTTAATGTATTGTCAAGCAAGGGAGCAACAGTAAAAGAAGAGACGAATAATTTTCTTGAGCTTTACGTAAAACTACAGGATTGCGAAAATAGTACCGCCATCAATAAAGTATTATTTATCCCTATTCTACATTTAGCAACGTTAGTTGTCATGTAGTGCAAGGTTTTTTGAACGCTAGAGCAATCTCTGGAAGCTTAGTTCACTTTTAATGTTGAAATAAAAATACAGATGCCGAAACCCATACTCTAGAACTCTAGACAATTGTTTTGTTAACGCTATTTAAGTAATGGCTTATTTAGTTGATATAAGTCGTATTCGGGTTCGGCTTTCTGACAGTCCGAGAATTGTTCTAGGACTGCGCAAAACTCTTGCGCCCTAGTATTAAATCCTCTGCGCAGTTCTAGAACCATCCTCGGACCGTCCAAAAGCCGAACCCGAATACAGCTGTTATATGCCCATTTTAGTTATTCTAAAGTAACGACAATTCTTCTCCAAACTGTGATTTTGTTTCGTGGTTCACATTCGTGTTCTGTGGTGGTCACTTGTTATTGTAGGGTCTATGGTCAGCTGTTTATAATCAAATCAAAAAATTTCAAATCACAACAAAGCATAAATTTATGCTGTGGCAAAATGAATGGTCCTCATTGGGGAGAAGTAACACATGTATCTCCAGAAACAACCCCAAATGTCAGTGCGGATATCGAAAAGGCTATGGATAAATTTTCTTTATCAGAATTTGATTCCAGTGAAGGAGGTGAACTCGCAGCTGAACACTCTATTGTGTAAGACATTCTCTAAACTTTCCTATAACTGGGCGCATTCTTCTAATTATTTTCAGCTTGATACCTCAAGATCCCCTGGTGACATATGCAATATCCCTTCATAAGCATATGACCTACATGACAGAAATTATTCGTTTGGCCGAACTTGCAATTGAGAGTAATGTCAGACCATCTGAAGATGCTGCACCTCCAGTACCAACTCTTCCGAAAGTTGATCTGAAACATCGATTTAATTGCCTCAACTTTATACCAAAGGAGGAAACGTAGGTCCTTTAGGGAATTAATTTTTCTTTGAAAACTTGGGTTTTTCAGTATTAATTTGTTGGATTTGATGATGTTTCAGTGATTTTACTCAAGGTAAAGAAGTGGAAGTACCCGTTCTTAGTGAAACTATAGTTAGAAAAGTATTGAGAAGAAGTATTTGCACATTATTTGCTCACCTAGGATATGAATGTGCGTGTAGTTTTCCTCATACATCTGACCTATTTGATGAAAATGATTATTTTAGCTTCCCACGAAAGTGTAATAGATATTCTAGTAGATGTTTTGAAAGAGTTCTATAGAATATTTTGTTCAAGAATAGAGAATGCCATTCATGATGAAAAGGAGAACTGTTCATCTGGATTTCCTGTGAGTAGTATTCAATTCATTATCCTCTGATCATTATCACTTTGTTTATATTACCAATTAATTTAGCATGCCATTGAAAGAGTTTTGGTGGAATTAGGAATGGGAGGTGTTAAAGGACTCCACGATTATTATCGCTCCAGAGTTATAAAGTATGTTAATGTATTAAGAGGTAGATGTCGGGAGTTGAATGAGTATTACAATCAACTGCTAGCTGAGAAAAGTCCATCACCTGATGTAGATGTTGGAAAGTGAGTAATTTAAATATTTAGGGACTTTTCAGCAAATTATATTGTGATATTCTTTCCTAGGATGATGAGCATTGAAATTAAAAAAGAAGAAATTGAAGAAAATCCTGAAGTTCATTTGCTAGATGGAGAAATTGAATTATCATCACTAGAAACTGGCTTTCAATTGTTAAATAGTCTTGAAGAAGCTAAGTATGCATATTGTAATTTTTTTATATTCAGAATTTTATTAAGTACTTGCATTTTAGTCTGCAAAATTTGATGGAGGGAGATGATTTACTAACCACTGAATCACCTGGGAACATTCCTTCAGAGGCCGAGTATTCACCTCTGGCCAAAAGAAATAAGAAATAGCCTCTACATTCTCATTGCAAGTTGCTTCACCTAGGTATTCATGGGCATAAAAAACGCTTTTTGCTCAGAATTTGATTATGTGTTTCCACCATAATTTGTCACAATGTCTCCAATGCCAATTCATGATTATCTCATATTTCATCCACATACAATAAATCAAACCAAGTTTGTGTAACTCGAATTGTTTTTTTTTTGCACAGGATATTGATAGAAATGAAACATATAAATTGAGTTTTATTTGCAAACAAAAATTAAACTTCTGAACTATCTACAAATAATCAGATATATCAACATGATCAATTACTCCAGTCAACTCTTCTCTGATGTTGGCTTTTTGAATTCATTTGCTATGTTCCTAATTATGGGAATCATCTCTTTGAGTTTTTGTCGAACATTTTCTTCCTCGGATCCACCACTCAACATTAATGTCACGTAATCTGTAAAAATCATTAAAGAAATTACCAATTTCCTAAAGATAGTATGTAAAATGAATTACCATGATAAGTGGTCATTTCTCCAATTTGTTCAGGAGTTAGATACTGCTTTAAATATGTCAGAATCTGCTGCAAATGCCTGCCGCTGGCGTGCAGCATACATTGCGTGGCTGTGGTAAAAATCACCAAGACTGCCAAATGTAAAACGAGTGCAGGATCGTCGCATTTGTTTAACTGTTCTAACAATTTCTGCTTGTGGTTAAGAACAATTACCCTATCTTTCTTCTTGTCGATTTTCTTCAGTATCATGCTGCAAGCCCCTAGAGCGTCGTCGATAACGGCCATAAAATCGTCGATATTTTTGGAAGATAGAGCTTTTACGAGAGGTAAGAGTAGATTACGTATATCTGGTTGTAGCTCATTAGTGAATTTTATTCTTTGATCATTATTAGTAAAGTTAGCTGTCAAGTTGTTTTCTTGCGCAACATAAGTTAAAATTTCGTTCACAATGTCGGTGCATACAGATTTGAGTAAGTATTTATAAAGTTGAACCTGCAAATCTGCCGGTAGTAACTTGATTCCTTTCTCAAATAACCTTATGTCACTGATGAGATTATTTAATTTTTGTTGTAGTTCATTGTGTGTATGTCTCCTATTTGCTGTTTGATCCAGAACTGTGGTGGCATAAATATTCTCTGCAATTTTCAAAGCTTCCAAGTTCAGTTTCTCAAGGATGTGTTCTACAATCTGTTCAATGATCAGATCCAACCCTGCATTGTTCACAGTATTTTCAATGCAATTCAATACATCTTCTTTCGTTAATATTTCAAAAAGTTGTTTACTATCAGAGTTATCTATGATGACTGTATCTAAATTTTTTGTATTTCCCTTCACTTTTTTGGTAGATTTTGTTTTCGTTTCCCTGCCTTGTGTGCCTCCTCCAGATTTACCACCTGCGGCCTTTTTTCTCCTCTCCTCGCGTTTGTCCACTTTCTCTTCAAAATCTTCAGATTTGAGGATTTTACTTTGACTCCCCATCTGGAGTTTAATTTTGTACTCTTGATACAAACCTGATTCAACACATTTATTGGCTTTCTCTTCCATTACTGATTTGCAAAGTTCCGTCAGTTTTTCAATGAATGTTAAACTAACAATGAAATTGTCTAGAACTATTATTTGCTGTTTTCTCTGAGGTGTCATTATCAATTCTATCAAAATTGAAATATCTGCTTCATTGAACACTGAAGGCAGAACTGATTGAACATCGGTAAATGTCATACTACTGATACAATCTTCAACTTCATCCAGCAATCTATCCAACAAGTCATTGGAAATGAGGCAAGAATCTAAAAGTATTATTTTTTCTGATTTGAATAGCTTCTTGACATAAGATTCATAGTCAGATATCCCCAATTTTTTGAGAGTATCATATTCTAAGTATGAATTCTGCGAAAAGAAATCAGAAACCCATTTATGCTGGAAAATAAAATGGAAGCTTCAACACACAAGCAATGAAAAACCAACAATTCAATACTATTAATTTGATATATTCTCTTACCACTGACTTGGAATGTACATCTGGAATATACTGAGCTCCAACTAGGCGGCTAGTAAGAGACCCACAGGCTAAGGTCTGATCGAACAGACTGAAAAATAACTTTTCAGCAACTTCAATTTGATATAAAATGGAAGCGACTGGTGTGGGTTTTGTGAGTCCAAAAAGAGCGCCCCTCATTTTAGCAACATTCCTTGCTATAAAATATTCTGTGAAGAAAACTTTTGGATCATTTTTATCTTGTTTTCCAAACAATGATTTGTTCAGATTTTTCTCTAAAATTTGTTGTAAAAATTCTCCAGGTAGATCGTAATGTATAGATAAATCGTTGACGTTAATTTGACCTTGTGCAGTCAGTTTCTCATTTATTTCCATTACGATCTTGTTAATATAAGTAGAATCAATCAGTTGTCCCACAATAAAATGTAAATTTTTCTGATGCTTAAGTAATGAATTCAAGTGATTATTGATGTGAGCTAAATCGACACCTATCGTTTTCGCTAAATCTACAATATCTATTCTTCCCCCGCTTCCATAAATCTCATCTTGCATTTCTCTCAACAGCTGATCTGGCGTAAGACATTCTTTACCATCTGATGAGAAAATTAAATCAATCATATTCTTTTCTCTCAACCATGATATTATTTCTATGCAGTTTCGTTCAGACAACCTAAAGTAAGAGATATGAAAAATATAAAAATGTTTAATCATTGTATTCAAACCTTTGGGTGGAACTGCCAAGTTGGACTTTTTGAAAATCAGCTGCTAAGCGTTTGACTTCTTCCCACTCGGTCATTTTTCACAAAATGAGTTACTGGAAGAATCGGATGTTGGGATGTATTACAATTATTGTTTGTTATGAACGAAAGTGAATAATCAAAAATATTCAAACATATGGAAGTCGTTCTGTTATTTCGTTATTTGTCACTTTAGACGTCTAGGCAAAGAGGAACTCCTTCCTCTTTGGTCTAGGCTGCAGAATCAACATCATAGACAACATAACCAAAACAAACCAACAAACGTCAAAAACTAGAGCAAAGTCACAGAACACACCCATGTTTTACTCGTAGATAGAGGAAAGAGAAGATACCGCATTGCGCAGCTACGAAGGAGAACTGTCTGTGTCCAACATCAACTTGTTTTTGTTTACGTTTACCCCAATCCGAATTTATCTTTTTAGGCATATTTGCCACAAATTACACAATTTCCTGGCATGCCGACAACGAAATTCTTGATACTCAAGTCTTAAAACGAACGAAACACTATTACATCGAACACAAATACGATAATTAACATTCAAATATTGGGGTAAACGTAAACAAACATGGAGTAGATGCACACTAAATGTCAACAAAAACATAGAGATGTTGGACACACTTTTCTTGTTGTTTACGTTATCTTCCCCTTCCTCTATCTACGGTTTTACTTTTTGAGCAGAGTTTCATCTCGGAGGAAAGAGAGAGATTATAGAGTTAACTCTATAATCTTTGAGAGCGAGCAGATTTTCAGGTTACTTTGGACGGTATTGACGTAACAGATTGAATGATTGAAAAGATGCGATTCTGGAACGAGCCATAAGATCATAGGATAAAAATTCTATTGACAATTCCACTCTCTTCCTTCTTCGATTTCATGAAAGATATTCTGAATATAATATTGTTTTCACAGATGCATCTAAACAAGATCAATCAGTTGGAATAGGAATTTTTTCACCTTTAGCCTCCTACAAATGAGCCAAGATTCCTCTTTGGTAGAAGATAGATGGTACCTGCTGTATGTGGGTTCGACCATCAAGTATGAGTATGAAGATATTAGGGATACATAATTCTGTATAATTTGCATGTTATATTTCTCAAGTCATTTTAGGGGACTTGACATTAATTTCCTGAAGGGATTTGTTGAATAATTGCAAGATTAGGAAATGAAGATTTATTCTAAAAATTGTTAGAATACTACAAAATCATATATACACATACAAAATACCCATCAATGAAAGTGCGAAAACTATCATTAATGGATCATTAATTTCAGTAAATGAAAGAATATATTTTACAGAAAGAATTCAGTTATCTGCAGTTTCAGATAATTGAAACATAAGATAACGATAATAATCAATACATAACTCTGACTAGAATTACGAGAATAATATTCACTAAAAATATAGGAACAGAACCCATATTTTTAACATCAGTGGAGGTTTATTGAAAATATGGTATTATATTCCATCACATTCAATGAGTCTTTTCTACTTTTCTGCATGAAAGAACGTTTAATTTTAAATAAATAATAAGACAACAGAATACTTGGATTTGTATAAAGTATTTATATAGGTATCTACCAAAATATTATTCGTAAAACGGAAAATTAAAAACGAGAGATTTATTTACATTGACCTACGTTCATTCAAAGGGATACTCTATTTTCTTCTTCTATAACATAATTACTTTTTTTTTGCATTGATTTGGATGATTATAATCCCAAGTATGGTTAGCGTAGTAGAAGTCGTACGTTCGAATGCTGAGACTGCGAAAATTCCGAAAAGATTTTTTGCTGTACAGGATGTAGCACAAGGATGCATTTTAGCCCAAACTTTCGAACTCCATAGGAAATTTTTTCAGATGAATGATCTCATTTTTTTTAGGTTTTACTATTAAATTATGAATCCATAATCTGATGATAATTAATGGGATTCAAATACTATGTGTTCTAAGCAGTTTGCATAGAAAAAAAAGTACTCGATTTTCATTACAAACAATTAAATTAAAGTATAGATTCATAAAGAAGGACATTTTTTGATCATATCGGCCTGATTACTTAAGTGAACGGAAGAAATAATGGTTTGTACCTCGTACCTACGTTATGCGTATTCTTTTGTTTTTTAAAGTTGTTTTCTTGTTTTATTTAATTCTCCGTTTTCCAACTCAAACTGTAGCAGAGTTCAAGGGTTTCAACTGTTCAGCCATCGCAATCTTCGTACCGTTTTCATTTTTATCATACACTTTCCTCTTACCCAAAAAATTACTGAAACACGTATCTCCGATACCGAAATTTTCCCCATCTTCTATTGTTGACGGCATTTCTTTGCCCAAAGTTTCCGGCAAAAACATGGTCAAAAATCCTGACACGATTGCAATTACGGCAAAAATCATGCAAGGAATTTTTGGGTCGAAAGAATCCAAAAGTGTTATTAAAGGAGTTAGAGCACCAGAAATCCTGGCCCACATTCCTCCAAGACCTAATGCTGAATTTCTGATGACTGTCGGAAACAATTCAGCCGAATAGTTGTAAATAATGGCGAAGGAACAGGCTATCAGAAATTTACCGAGAAATACGAAAGTAGTCGAGGCGACGCTACCTATTGTGATACTGACCGCGACTATACAGCACAATCCGCCCAGTATCATGTTGAATGAAGTGAGGAGTCTTCTTCCAAGTCTATCCATCAACATTATAGTTAAAATGTTTCCAGGAATTTCTATTAATCCCATTACGAATAGAATGAAGAAAGGATTTCCTTTAATATTTCCGGAACTCAAAGACAATCCGTAATATACCAAAGAGTTGGCGAACCAACATAAACTGATGTTCAAAGTTCTGCTCCTCAGATTCGGGGTCTTGAAAAGATCCATGAGACCAGCATCGCTAGTAGTTGTGGTTCGTTGTTGAGCTTGACCTTTGGATACGTAATCAGCTTTATTTATAGTTATCGGGCTGCCATTAAACTCCAAAGCCTTATGTACAATATCGACGCTTTCTTTGTATCTTCCGTTGGCCCAAAGCCATCTTGGCGATTCGTCCATTGCCCACCAGTGTACCACCAGAAGCAGTCCGTGTAGGCCATATACTATTTGAAGGGTTTGCCTTTCTTTAATAAAAGCTCCCCAAAAAGCTACAAGCATGATTCCAGTCGCGAAAACTCCTTGAAATGCTATCCCACAAACAGAACGTTTACTTGGTCCTACCAACTCCATTGTCAGTACAAATCCTGAAAACAAAATATCGTCCTATTTATAATAACGAAATATAATTCGTGTGTGGATAATATGATAATGAATAAATATTTGTTAGAAGGTATCTAGTATCTACTTATGTAGAAAAATTCTTTAAGGATATCTCTATGTTTCAAAACATGACAGATCGATGTGCATCCATGCACATATTTCAAATTTACATCATCGTTTCATTCTTGAGATTCACCGAAATGAAAAGCTCCGAGACACCAAGAATAGTCGGGGGTTGGAAGTGTGATATAGAAGAGTACCCCTTTATGGTTTCTCTAAGAACTACCATACGTTTGGAGCATTTTTGTGGGGGAACTTTAATTTCTTCCAAATGGATTCTGTCAGCTGCCCATTGCTTCAGTCAAGTATACAATTTTCCATGGCTTGTTTCCGCCGTTTTTGGTTTGTCCAGAAGCGATATGATTGGGAGGCATGTTATAACCTCCAAGAGAATTTACTTGCACCCAACATTCAACATGCGTACAACAAAAGACGATATAGCGTTAGTTCTGCTTAGAAGGAGCGCTTTCACCATCCCAGGAAGCGTGGGATACATCAAATTACCCCCAAAAAGTTTATGGGGGGATTTATCCGCATTAAACCTAGGCGTTTTTTTGGTGGCTGGATGGGGATCTACGGAACAGTCTAAAGATTTCATATCGCATTATCCAAAAATATCAACCTACTTGAGATGTGTTAATGTTTCCTATATTCCTTACGAGGAATGTTTGAAATATTCTGATGCTGCTACTTTGTATAACCTCTGTACATATAACATTCAAGGAGGAAAAGATTCTTGTCATGGTGATTCCGGCGGACCACTCTTTCACGATGGTGTGCAATATGGCATCGTGTCTTGGGGGATGGGTTGCGCAGAGCCAAAAACCCCTACTTTTTATACCAGAGTTGATAGATACCTCGATTTCATCGAATATACCATGCTCAATTATGGAAAGACAAATAGGTTATATGCATTTTTACTTCGAATTGTAATAGTCAATATTTTGATTAAAGTGGATATTCATTTGTTGTTTTATGTGAAGATGGTCATCGTACGAAGCGAAAATAAAAAATATATATCTACTACTGATGGTGACTTCCCAAGGATGAAGTCCTATAAATTACAACGCTATACCTAAAATCTATTGAATTGATCTTTTTGCAGATAAATTATTTCTCACTTATTTAAATATCTGATTAACAGTGTTCAGAAATAACGACATGTTTTATATTGTTTCCAGATATTTCATCGTGATTTAATTCATAATAAATCTTCCTTCAATACCGAAACTTGCAATGTTATTATGAGTTTTCTTATCATGAGAATTTCATAAAACCCAAGATAACTTATTGAATTGGTAAATTATTGTTCTACTTCTACCGTTATCAATAATAATTTCCCAAAATAAATACATATAATTACGAAAGATCTAATTAAATGTCAATTACTTCAATAATGTATGCATTAATTTATCTAATTTTTATTTATAGGGGCATGCACGGTTTCTGTTTCTATTGAAACTATTGATTACATTTTTTCCGAAATCCATGATAGACCAAAGATCTGAAATAGATCGGTTTCTATGCTGAACCAATTTCAAACGTTTTAGCATGCAACAATATTATCGAACACAAGCCCGAAAAACTGATGTACCTAGTTTTGAAATTTAATCATTTCAGAAAACGGCTCTAACAGACGAATTTGTTATTAGGTGTTGGAAACTGTTGACCTAAAAAACTGTACCTAAAGCTTGATGATTATTTATCAACACTACGGGTGATGATTTATAGATACGTTGTCTTACATAAGTAGTAGATATGTGCTGATAATAAGCAGTTGAGCACAATGAGCATTCTCCTTATAAGCAAATGATTTAAGTTTTTAATAGCACAACTCATCAAATCAAGATTCATAATTGTTTACCTGCTAGGTAAGCTCCAGCAGAAGCGAAAATTCCGAAAATGAATCGAACAGCCAGGAACATGTAGAAATTGGTTGTAAAAGCGACACCAACACCAAGAATCAGAGTGATCAGGGCTGACCAACAGTACACCGGCTTCCTTCCTATCTTATCAGCCAGGTTTCCCAAGGTAATACAGCCAACGAACACCCCCAACATGTAAGTGGTTTGAGCTACAGCTCCCATCCATCTTCTGTCGCAAACAAAATTCCAATCTATGGCTCTAGATGTAGGATGATATGTACTGTTATACACCCAAGAGTTGCATTTTACTGTTTCATTAGAGACAATGTCGTATATTGAACAGGAATCTATTTTATCTACAGACTTCAGTGGAATGTATCTTGCCAGGGTGGTGAAGTTGAGCTCGGTCATAGTTTTATTAATGTCAACATTTGGAATTTCACATCTGCAAATAATTTCATTTTTATCTATTTCTAATGACAGGTTTCAAATCTATAACATTATTATTCACCATATAATATAGGTACCTAATAATGAATGAATTATGATGTGTAGGCACCCATATTATCATGAATGATTCGAATGTTCACAATTCGTAGAAATGAGAAAACTATACAACCATTGTGAACCACTTGACTAAATATTATGTAGATATGTAAATAGATTGTTACATTTGAGCTATATCTACGCCACTGCCGTAACCTGTAGATACTAATTAATAATAATACGGTGTACGCGGTAATTGTAAACGAATGTCGGACAAGCTGTACAATAAACAATCCAACGAATCAGAAATCAAGTTTTAACCGTCATATCTTTTGAATGTTAAAATACACCATATAAAAACATGAAATTTAGATGCAGCATCCTACTAAAATAACTTCAAGTATACAAAAATATAAGATTTCACTTTTAATATTGAATTGATGTGGCCGATACTTGATGAAAATCCATAATTGAACTTGAAACATCTACGATTTTCACAAAATGAGTTTTTAAACTATTGTGATAGCGAAATACGAGTCGTGGTTTGAAAACTTATGTTGTGAAAATCATATAATCTGTTTTAAGTTCGATTTCACTTTTATCGGCAGCGGTCAATGACTATAGATACTTATTTTATTTTGTGTTCGATTCCGTATTCCGAAGGTTACTTTCAGTAATAATTCATTCATATCAGATTGTTGTGATATGAACAAGCTGTTCTTATTTGAAATAGGCTTCAACATTTCAATTCGTCAACGTACCTGTGTTCTGGTACGGCTGCTATTGTCACCAGAGACAACATGTGCAAGCCAGCAACAAGGGCGGACAGGATATGAAGAACAAATTGCCACCATTGATATCTGCCCCAGTCCCCTGAAATATATTTACTGCGTGAACATTTCACTTTCAAACTGAATTAGTGAAATCACAGGATAAGAGTACATTTAATTGAATCATTTCCTCAAATTCAATAATTGTTTTCTCACTCGATTGCGTTTAACAAGTAGATACATATTTATATGAAGGTATATGTGTATGTATAGGCCTGTTCCTCAAAATCAAGAATATAAAATAAAAGAAAGTATTGAATTGCGATTAATGATTCACAGTGTGTACCTATTGCGAAATTGCAGGAAACAATTCCTTTTGAGGAAATTGGTCTTTTCCTAATTTCATCTATTATCCCTATTTCGACACATCAAACTACTTAGTGAAATTTCCCACGGTAAGATACTCGTTCCATTTTGTTGATAGGTCAATTTTCCATCTTTATGATTATTGTGTTAATTTTGACCATGTTAACTTTTAATAAATGCTGTACAGAAAAGTATAGAAATAATCGCATTTTCTGATAAGAAACAAGAATAATCAATCCATTTTATCATTCACGATTCATTCAATATGGCGTCTTCAGTTTTTTTCCAACATTTTGTGATGACATTTCAAAAAAAAAAAGATGGTGAGTGAGAAGTCATGGAAATCATCATTTTCATCTTATATCAATTCAGTAAAAGCCATTTAAGATGAATTATTCTATTAGGTTTATACATATTTGAATGAGTTAATCCTAAAGTAAACTAATGAAAACTTGGTTTATTATCACGACTTGTTTGCATCCATTGTAATAAGTCAAATATCCAAAGAAGATAATCATATTGACCACTGTGTGATGATTAGGTAAAGCTTTTGTAAGAATAATGATAAAATATTTTTTTTGGATAGAGTTATATGCAATAAAAATGTTATTAGAATCTGCTGCACATACAATTTTGTATTTAGATACCTACTAACACAAACGGTTATATTTTACCTCGCTTGAATTCGGTAGAAAAAGCAATTGTATGAAAATAGATGGAATGTAAACATATTGTCTAAAAAGTGAAATTTCTTATGAGTTTATGTCGATTGAAGAAAATAGCGAAAATTTTGGTTACCGTTGGAATTTTATACCCATCATCGTTTGAACATTTCAAGTTCGAGTTTAGAAGTTGTTACCCTAGAATATTTAATAATCTAGCTAGCATACATCTAAGCTAACAACATGATTCTCAGTATACGTACGTTATGGAATATCTAATTAAGTAATTTATATCTATTATATTTGGTTCGGTGAATGCACATATTCACTCCATTACACTAGAGTAAGAGTCCTAAATGAATGAAAATATTAATCAAATTATAATTTCTATTTTGTAATTCAGCTGAATTTTAGAAACTCTCATTCGAATATGGAATATTTAAATATCATTGAGATTGATTAGATCTTATAGTTATTGAGACGGTAAATATAATACTTATTATACATTCACAACATGTCGTGATCATCATGAAATGTGAAATTATGCGAATACTCAGCAATATACAGTTAACATCGAAATACATCATGGCATTGAAATAATATAAGTTCCTCGAGTGTTCCCAGAAAAAAACCGCATTATAGCGTATACAAGTGACTGCTAACTTGACCTCATAATTTGATTCGATTTCTGAAGTCTTATGGGGCTTGATCCGAATAAACCTATTGAAAATTATTCTATGAGCTTTTTAAAATTTTAATCAATTCATCGATATGAATGAAATGCGAGGGTCCTGCAGTTTATTGTAACTCTGACATTAAAATCAATACCTATCTGATTATCAATAAGATTCTTCACTATCTCCTATAATTCAGATAACTAGATTACTACTTGTTTGATATATTTGTATTATTTCATCATCTATGAAATACTACTGAAATTTATCAAACCCATAAGTTCAATGACTAGTGCAATTCGATTTACTTATGAGAATGAATGGCGTTGTAGGTCGGTAGGAGTGTCAATTTTTCTTTAATGGAAAAAATTATTAACGCATTTTATGTTCCCCGGCGCTGCTGTCTACTTCAATGGCTATTTTTCCACAATCAATTCTGATAATCGCTAGGAGAAGATAATTCGTGATGGGAATAAAATATAAAACTATCCAGATGGTGGAGATATCATCATCTCAAAGTTTAGGAGTTCGTCATCTGGGGCACATCTGATCCAGCAATATCTGATAACGGCGACAACAGCGATCCGGATCATCAGTATACCTACCACCATAGAGAAAGGGATAAAGTTCTGTTATTTTTCGACTTTCCGTTATATGTCTGCACTCAGCTTAAGATCGTATTGCAATTTGTTTCATCGATAGTGATACATCGTTATCGGATCGAATTCCATATTGGACCAAAAATATGGAGTGATCTGTATGATGAATGGTTTATGAAGTACCTACAGAATTTTTTTGAAATTTTTTATAGTGATACTTTCGATTTTGTACAACCACTTAATGAGTTCAGTTCAATTGGATCGGCGTCTTTTCGATATTGAAAAATATAAATTCAGATGTCTTTAATTTCGGAAGTATTGAACTTGGACTGACAGATTTTTCTTATCGTGGCAAAATAAAAAAAAAAATTCAAAATGATTGAAGATATTATTTCTGAACACGAGAAAAACGGAAATGGTAAACAGATAATTTCTAGATTGATATGGAAAGATGTGACATATCGATACATCCTCAAAAATGAGCGCGTCAGAACACGTGGTTTACCACAAATGAACTTCCAATGAGGAAAATAATGTGTAAAATGAAATTGTCGTGCTGAAAACTTACCCAAGTTGTTCATTAGATCATCCAGGACATCGACTTTCTCGTTCTCTTTTTCCTTGATCATTTCGAAACTACCTAGATACTAATTATTTATCTCAAAGTCACGATAAGAGCACCACTCTCCTCCTTTCTCAAATAGACGCGTGCCGGCGAACTGTCGAAGCGAAATCTGGACTGTTCAGAACATTGTCCCTGGAAGTTGCACGAAGTCTGAGGATTTTGAATGATTTTACATCAATGCGTCGGCGCTTTTTAGGACGGATTTGTGAAAGTGATTTTGCAGGTTGCGCCGATCTCGCCCGAGGTTGTTTCTTAAGTAGGTTTGGGATTCGTTTGTTGTTTTCTTACTATGCAATTGTTTCCGAAAATTCTGGGTATACTGGTTAATTATGATAGAATCTACCAGGGTTGTAAATATAAAATTGAACCCCCTTCAACTCTTTCGAATATTGTATATGGGCCTGCTTTATTTTGAGAAATTTTTGGGTTTAAATAGTTGAATTAAAAATACGGAATCACATGTGGTAGTACATGTGATGTTCTTTTAAGGTTTGAGAATCGATTGCGATTATAAAATATTAATGTTGAGTCTGAATTAGGGGGTAGAGTAGTACTTTGGGATATATACAATTTTTATGAAGGAAATCGAATGTTGTAACGTGGTTTTCCTCGGTGGACTCGAGCGCCAGCTATTCTTTAAGGGAGAATAGCAAACCTACCCTGGCAGCTACTAGCCGGAGACAGGGTTCCCTTGTGTCTAGGATGTAAGCGACGCACAATGATAGGCAGAATCAACGTTTACAACTTTTATTTGTCGATTCGAGAAAGGGGAACACAACTAGTACTATTACAAAATTCAGTGACCCGAAATCGGTGAGATTTACAGGGCAAAAACTAACGGAATAACAATGGATCCGATCTCAACGGTATACGGGGGTTAACGGAGTTGTTCGCCAGCCAGAACCTGAGACGTACACTTGACGGACAGATATTGGACTTCAGCCGGGTTAGGGGATGAAAGACAGCACAGAAATACGACGGCTCACCTTCAGGCTCGTTCGGCACTCCCCGGGCGTCCGCACCAGCAGAATGCCTCCCTAACCGTAAAGGTGAACACCGGAACGGGGTAAAAAAAGACGGGAACTGGGGAAAGGGTGCGTCACCCCAAAGTGTCCTCGGTACCCCCTGGGCGTCCGCACCTGCAGGGTACTTTAATGACAGTAGGGGTGAACTAGATAAGACGGGAAATTTCGGGAAAGGGTGAGCCACCCCAAAGTGTCCTCGGTACCCCCTGGGCGTCCGCACCTGCAGGGTACTTTAATGACAGTAGGGGCGGAACTCAGACTCGGGTATGAGAGACGGAAAACTGAAGTTCCAATATTAAAAAAATATAACGGCGTGTCGTCTTACCTCTGGTTCTTCGGCCACTTACACTCAAAACTCGAAATCCCTCGAATGTACGATAATTATGGTGAGAAAACAAAACTAAAAAATTTATTCTGAACGGCCAAAAAGAAACTGATCCCAAAACTCAAAAGAAAAAAAGAAACTTATGTTAGAACTCAACGGCGTAGAGTGAAAATCGGAAGTCCGGCGAAAATCGTAATAACACACTGAAAATAATTCGTAAGTTAACAGGCAGAAAATAAATCGTAAGTCGCAAGTGAAGTGGCCTGGGGGGGAACATCTGATTTTATACCCACAGGGGGGGTGCGGAAATCAGATGTGCCCGACAGTCGAAATTCGGTAATTTTGCGTCGATGAAAACGTCTTAATTTCGACTTATCTGTGCTAGCAAACAAAAAACTCGGTTATCTTCCAATTCAGGATGTTTTATACGGTGCGACATCGTTTTTAGGAAATAAAAACGGAATAAAAACGGTGCGGTATGTTTACAATTCCGAACGATGTCGGAATCCTGAATTGGAAATTCGAAAAGATTTCTCGGAAATTAATTCGAAACAAAATTATTTAAAAAGGAAAACTAAAATAATTATTCTAAAATGAGGGAATAGGTTGGAAAACCCATTTTCTCATTACAATGTACTTGTCGTCGAGATGTCTCCTAGACTGGGTAACATATTATTTAGGACGATGAAAATTGTAGAAGTAATGGCGATTTTTCGTTTTGAAAAGGTTTTGGCTATATCTTGCATATTATGAGCCCTATTGCGAAGAAACTTGGTAAGGATGTTCTTCTTTTCAATATGATTCTTTTGAACCCTTAGGTACAGCAGGATTCATAGCGGTTCCGGAGTTACGGACCTTTTGCACTGACAATGTCGATCGCGACAAAATTCAGAAATAAGGAAATCCTATCGATATTAAGATTTTTATTTTGAACTCATAGGTACAGCAACATATTGAGTACTTTTGGGAGTTATTGATAATATGTATGTAAAAGTGATCCAATATTTTTATTTTATAGTTATTAATTCCTAGTGGGTAGTATCGTTACAATAGTTCTAGTTTTAAGTTTTTTTTCTCATAATAAGTTATTCAGAATATTGTCACATTGTTAATCTTATCCCACTTGGGTTTCTGACTTTTAAAACCGATTTTACTTTAGGTTGAAATCTGTTGAAAGTTTCATGTGAGAATAAAGAATATATGTATAGTGTTCTTCTTTGACACCCCATATCTCGGTTACTATCAATCAGATATTCAAGAAACTTGGTAGAGAGAATTTCCACTTCAATAAGAGTATTTTGACGTCTTAACTACAACAATGCCTCGAGTTGTTCCGGAGTTATCGACCTTTTTGCTCTTGGTGAATTCGACCTTGGAAATCTGTAACAACTGCACCGATTTCCACGAAAGTTGGTAGCAAAGTTCTTATGACTGATCTGAATCTATGGAACCTATAATTACAGAAGGCAAATCAGTAGTTTGAAAAGAAATCGTTAAAGAATTCAGAAAATCCATTCTTACCGATTTCGACAATATTGTTAGAGATGAAACCCAAAAATTTCAAACTTAATCATTTATTTTCGTAATCATAAGAAATATCGAGGGTAGAAAGCGCGGGTAGGAAGCGCAGGTAGAAAGCTAGGGTTGGGATGCGCTGGTAGAAAGCGTGGAATCTGGAGAATAATGAGCATTACTGATGTAAAAATGCTGAAAAACAAGCCATACAAATGAGGGCGGAGCTTAATAAGTGGGCGTGGCCTTATACAAATGGGCCATGGTTTTACTTCTAAGGGATGGGGTTGTCTCCGGAAAAGTTGTCTCTGGATGGGGCCCTCCGATTTCGATGAAATTTGGTACGTATGGTTATTGAGGGTCATAGAATCAATTGTGATCATAAAATATACAGGGTGGATCTTGAATTAGAGTGTGGAACAATTTTTGGATCGTCAAAATTTTATGCCATAAATCGATCGGGATCGTCGAGATGTCTCCTAGACTGAGTAACATAATTTTTCAGAAATATGAAAATTGTAGAAGTTATGAGGATATTTAGTTTTGACAAGGTTTTGCCAATATCTCGCTTATTATGCTTCGTATCTCTATGAAACTTGGTGAGGATGGTCCTCTCGTCAAGACAGTTCTTCAGAACCCTTAGGTACAGCTGGATTCCAAGCGAGTTCAGAGTTAAGGTCCTATTTCTCAAACAATGATCACCCTATATCTTGCCCCTTATTAAACCGATCGTGACGAAACTTGGTAGGAAGATTCACTTATGGAAGAAAGATATTGAATGGATTGTGAATTAATTGTCTGTAGCAATATGAGTTCGATATAATCAGTAGTTTGAAGGAAAAACGAGATAAGAGCTACTGCTCCGAATTTGATAATATATAGTAGGGAGAATTCACATTACTCGGTGATGCCACAGTAGCAATTTGAGCACTGTAGAACAAGTAGTTTACTGGTAAATCGATCATAAAATATGACATTTCTAGGCCTTCCAGTTTAGCCATTTTTGCGGTCTAGTCGTTCTACTCGCTTCTAGTGATCCTCTGGCATGTAGATGCAACCGGCCGCTAGGTTAGGTGAGGTTAGAATCGCGCCGTTAAGCCGGAAGAAAGAAAAGGTCCCCCTCTCCGATTTTAAAAATATTTGGCACAGTGATTGGGTTCGATGAGTAGATGACACGGTTTGAGTTTCAGCTCAGGCAAATAATAATTGTAGGAGAAAATTGACCCTGAAATATGACATTTTTAGGCCTCCGATTTTGCCATTTTTGGGGCCTGGTGATTCTGCTCGCTTCTAGTGATGGTCCGGCATGTGAATGCAACCGGCCGCGAGGTTAGGTGAGGTTAGAATCGCGCCGTTAAGCCGGAAGAAAGAAAAGGTCCCCCTCTCCGATTTTGAAAATATTTGGCACATTGATTGGGGTCGATGAGTAGATGACACGGTTTAAGTTTCAGCTCAGGCAAATCATAATTGTAGGAGAAAAATGACCCTAAAATATGACATTTTTAGGCCTCCCAGTTTAGCCGTTTTTGCGGCCTAGTCGTTCTACTCGCTTCTAGTGATCCTCTGGCATGTAGATGCAACCGGCCGCTAGGTTGGGTGAGGTTAGAATCGCACCGTTAAGCCGGAAGAAAGAAAAGGTCCCCCTCTCCGATTTTGATAAAATTTGGCATAGTGACTGGGTTCGATGAGTAGATGACACGGTTGAAATTTCAGCTCAGGCAAACAAGTATTTTGGGAGAAAATTGAGGCCGAAATATGACATTTCTAGGCCTCCGATTTTGCCATTTTGTGGCCTGGTGGTTCTGCTCGCTTTTAGTGATCCTCTGGCATGTAGATGCAACCGGCCGCTAGGTTAGGTGAGGTTAGAATCGCGCCGTTAAGCCGAAAGAAAGAAAAGGTCCCCCTCTCCGATTTTGAAAATATTTGGCACAGTGATTGGGGTCGATGAGTAGATGACACGGTTAAAATTTCAGCTCAGGCAAATCATATTTGTGGAAGTTACGGTCGGTTAAACATCTTCAGGTCACGGATGTTTTAGTTCGCGCAGAGGAAAATGCATAGGCAGAAAGGGCGGGTGGGAAGCGTGGGTGGGAAGCTCGGGTAGAAAGAGTGGGTTGGAAAAAAAAAAAAAAGAAAAAAAAAAAGTGGGTTGGGAGGCGCAGAAAAAAAAAAAAAAAAAAAAAAAAAAAAACGTGGGTTGGAAAGCGCGGGCAGAATGCGTGGGTTGGGTTGCGTGGGTTGGGATGCGTGGGTTGGGATGCGTGGGTGGGAGGCGTGTGTTGGGTTGCGTGGGTTGGGATGCGTGGGTGGGAGGCGTGTGTTGGGTTGCGTGGGTGAGGTTGCATGGGTGAGGTTGCGTGGGTGAGGTTGCGTGGGTGGGAGGCGTGGGTTGGGATGCGTGGGTGGGCGGCGTGGGTTGGGTTGCGTGTGTTGGGTTGCGTGGGTTGGGTTGCTTGGGTTGGGTTGCGAGGGTGAGGTGCGTGGGAGGGGTGCGTGGGCTGGAGTGCGTGGGTGGGAGGCGTGGGTTGGGGTGCGTGGGTGAGGTTTTGTGGGTGGGATGCGTGGTTTGGGTTGCGTGGGTGGGAGGCGTGGGTTGGGATGCGTGGGTGGGCGGCGTGGGTGGGCGGCGTGCGCTGGGGTGCGTGGGATGGAGTGCGTGGGTGGGAGGCGTGGGTTGGGTTGCGAGGGTGAGGTGCGTGGGCTGGAGTGCGTGGGTGGGATGCGTGGGGTGGGAGGCGTGTGTCGGGTTGCGTGGATGAGGTTGCGTGGGTGAGGTTGCGTGGGTGAGAGGAGTGGGTGAGAGGAGTGGGTGGGATGCGTGGGTGGGAGGCGTGGGTTGGGATGCGTGGATGGGATGCGTGGGTTGGGTGGCGTGTGTTGGGTTGCGTGGGTGAGGTTGCGTGGGTTGGAGTGCGTGGGTGAGAGGAGTGGGTGGGTTGCGTGGGTTGGGATGCGTGTGTGAGGTTGCGTGGGTGAGGTTGCGTGGGTGAGGTTGCGTGGGTGAGGTTGCGTGGGTGAGGTTGCGTGGGTGAGGTTGCGTGGGTGAGGTTGCGTGGGTGAGAGGAGTGGGTGGGATGCGTGGGTGGGAGGCGTGGGTTGGGATGCGTGGATGGGATGCGTGGGTTGGGTGGCGTGTGTTGGGTTGCGTGGGTGAGGTTGCGTGGGTTGGGTTGCGCGGGTGAGGTTGCGTGGGTTGGGATGCGTGGATGGGATGCGTGGGTGGGAGGCGTGGGTGAGGTTGCGTGGGCTGGGATGAGTGGGTGAGGTGCGTGGGCTGGGGTGCGTGGGTGAGGTGCGTGGGTGAGGTGCGTCGGTGGGGGGCGTGGGTTGGGTTGCGTGGGTTGGGTTGCGTGGGTTGGGTTGCGTGGGTTGGGTTGCATGGGTGAGGTTGCGTGGGTGAGGTTGCGTGGGAGAGGTTGCGTGGGTGGGAGGCGTGGGTTGGGATGCGTGGGTGCACGGTCCCTGAGATATCGACTTTAATGTTGAGGAGGGGGTTTTGGTGGGTGAGAGCCCCACACGAATCCGCAGCATTGCACTGCCCGCTGCGGAGAAGCCGGTTATCGGTTTCCCCCTACCTCGTGGGCACAAAAAAAAAAAAAAAAAAAAAAAAAAACCTCGGTTAGGTTAGGTCGAGGTTAGGTTAGGTCGAGGTTAGGTTAGGTCGAGGTTAGGTTAGGTCGAGGTTAGGTTAGGTCGAGGTTAGGTTAGGTCGAGGTTAGGTTAGGTCGAGGTTAGGTTAGGTCGAGGTTAGGTTAGGTCGAGGTTAGGTTAGGTCGAGGTTAGGTTAGGTCGAGGTTAGGTTAGGTCGAGGTTAGGTTAGGTCGAGGTTAGGTTAGGTCGAGGTTAGGTTAGGTCGAGGTTAGGTTAGGTCGAGGTTAGGTTAGGTCGAGGTTAGGTTAGGTCGAGGTTAGGTTAGGTCGAGGTTAGGTTAGGTCGAGGTTAGGTTAGGTCGAGGTTAGGTTAGGTCGAGGTTAGGTTAGGTCGAGGTTAGGTTAGGTCGAGGTTAGGTTAGGTCGAGGTTAGGTTAGGTCGAGGTTAGGTTAGGTCGAGGTTAGGTTAGGTCGAGGTTAGGTTAGGTCGAGGTTAGGTTAGGTTAGGTTAGGTTAGGTTAGGTTAGGTTAGGTTAGGTTAGGTTAGGTTAGGTTAGGTTAGGTTAGGTTAGGTTAGGTTAGGTTAGGTTAGGTTAGGTTAGGTTAGGTTAGGTTAGGTTAGGTTAGGTTAGGTTAGGTTAGGTTAGGTTAGGTTAGGTTAGGTTAGGTTAGGTTAGGTTAGGTTAGGTTAGGTTAGGTTAGGTTAGGTTAGGTTAGGTTAGGTTAGGTTAGGTTAGGTTAGGTTAGGTTAGGTTAGGTTAGGTTAGGTTTTCCCGTGCGATGGTCATCACCTTGTCGTGGTGCACGGGCTTAAGTAGTTGCGAGGAAGCTTAAGACTTCTTTGTTCTTAAGGGGAGCAACGAAACCAAGAATGACCAACCCTTTCATTACCTGTCCTCTACCTTCATCCTATGCCTCCAGTCCTTCCCATTCCTACTCCCCAACAGGGATGTGTGCCTCGCACTGCCCAAACAACAATGATGATGAGTATGGACCGAGAGGAGATTGAACGAGCGGAGGAGGGATACCTCAGCACGGTAGGTGGCGTGTGCAGCGCAGGCACCAGCCGACCGAAATCCAGCTACTGCGTAGCCCCACAGGGACCCCGAGCTGTGGACGCTAATATTGCTACTCGGGAAGAACACAGCGGCCAACCACGTAGAAAGAGGAGAAGAAAGAAGGCTTCGAGCCAGTCCAGGAGTTCCCAGATAAGTATTACCAGTAGTCAACAAGGTAATCAAAGAGTAGTTTTCAGGAACATACGGAACGAGATGAGACAGGAATACATGATCGAAGAGGGCCTTAAAAATAATCCGACAATTGCTGACGAGTACAAAAAAGAATGGGAAGAACTGAAAGTTCTAGACCGGCTAAAAGTAGCAGGAAAAGAAGAGTGGACAGTAGAACTAGCCCCAACACTAGCAAGCTACCTAGTATCAGCCGGCAGATTCCAGCTGAAGAAAACCGAAGTCCAGGTTACTCAATGCAGAACAGAAGACACCGATACCCCACTGACCTCAGAAACCCCCACTGCCACTCCAGATGAACAGAGGAAAAGGCAAGATAAGAGGAAAAGAGAGACAGAGGAGCAAAGAAGAGGCGGAAAGAAACAGAAGACGCAGATAAGTACAACCAAAAAAGCCAACAAACAAGTCATTTTCAGAAACATAAGAAAGGACATGAGACCGAAATACCTTATAGAGGAAGGACTTAAGAACAACCCAGAACTAGCAACTCGATTCAAGGCAGACTGGGAAGCAATGAAACTTGTAAGAAGGACCAAGGACGGAGCACATGAAGAATGGCTAATGAAGGTTACACCAGTACTAGAAATCTACCTCACTGGAAAGGGGAAATTCTCCCTGAAAAAGACAGAAATACAGGTAATCCCGGCCAAGGAAATAACCATATGTTTCAGGTGCAGCGAGATCGGACACATCCAGACCATATGCAAAAAAGAGATCAAATGCAGAAGATGCGGAGGCAAGCATAATAGAAAAGACTGCAGGAGGAAGCCCAACTGCCCCAATTGCGAGGCGGAACGAATCCGACCAAGGAGACACGAAGCTGACAGCAAGGAATGCCCGATCCTACAAAAAGCCCGAACGGAGAACACAGAATGCACCAGGGAACTACAGGAAATTGCAGAAGAGCACGAAAGCGAAGACAGCGAAGAGGAAGAGCCAACTGAACAAAAGAGAATATCGGTCCTCCAGAACAACCTCCAAAGATGCAAGAAAGCGCACGATGTCCTGTGGGGTAAGATAACAACCCAGAACATAGATCTAGCTCTGTTACAGGAACCCAACGAAAGAATAGCCCAACAAAAGAAGTTAGTAACAGATGAACAAGCCGTAAGCGCCATAGCAGCAGGGAGCGACCTAAGAAGAGGAAGAAACGGAAGAGGACAGGGCTTCTGCTGGATCGACATAGAAGGAATAAGAATGATAAGCTGCTACTTCTCCCCAAATGATAAGAACAAGAAGAATCTGAAGAAATGGCTAAACGACATGGAAGCAACAATACAGAACGGAAGAACAGCCATCATCGCAGGAGATTTTAATGCGAAATCAGAACAATGGGGGTCAGAATACACAGATGACAGAGGCAAGGCGGTAATGGAATGGATAGAGAGGCTCGGTTTGGTAATACACAACGTGGGAAAAGAACCGACCTTTATCAGAGGAACGCAGCGAAGCAGAATAGACCTAACCCTATCCACGGATGATCTGGCAGACAGAATTGAGAACTGGAGAGTTACATGGCAAGAGACGTTCTCCGACCACGCCGACATCCGATTCACCGTCCGTACCAAAGACGTCAAGAAGAGAATGGAAAATAAAGGCACCTGGAAACTAGACGAGGCTATACTAAAGGACCTGAAGGACAGATTCAAAGATCACCCAAGATTGAGAGCCGAAGCGCCAGAGCTAGAAGCAGCCCTGTTTAACCAACTGGTAAGTGACACCATTAATGAATTTGCTTCT
Source organism: Coccinella septempunctata (assembly GCF_907165205.1). NCBI lineage: Eukaryota > Metazoa > Arthropoda > Insecta > Coleoptera > Coccinellidae > Coccinella > Coccinella septempunctata. Next base: position 33,482,973 of record NC_058196.1, read on the forward strand.
AGGAAAGAGAAGGGAAGTAGCAAACGACCGGCCTACTGGTGGAACGACGAAATTAGAGAACTCAGCCGAATATGCAATGTTGAAAAGAAACTCAATAAGAGGCTACACGGAGCCAACGATGAAGAATACGCAGAGGCCAGGAGGAACCTTAAGAACGCAATACGAAGAAGTAAAAGAGGAAAATGGAAAGACCTCATCAATGACCTAGACGAAGACATATGGGGCCAAGGATATAAAATACTGGTGAAAAGAATGGGTCTACACGCAAGAGAAAACCTCGACGAAGAGACAGAGGACCGTGTAGTAAGTACTCTATTTCCCACAAGAGATGTTTTAGAATCCGAAGACAGAAGGCCAGAGACCGAAGCCGAACCCTTCACAATGGAAGAACTACAACTAGCTGCCCAGAAAATGAAGAAAAGGAAAGCACCAGGGCCCGATGGTATAACTGCAGAGATACTCAAACTAATAATGGAGGACAACAGCGAGAAAGTACTAGAAATGTACAATGGAGCATGGCAAAAGGCAGAATTCCCGGACATATGGAAAGAGGCAGAGCTAGTCCTTATAAGAAAGCCAGGAAAAACAGATACGGAGCCCAGCAGTTTCCGCCCCATATGCCTCCTGAGCGTAGTAGGAAAACTATATGAGCACCTGATACGAGAAAGACTGCTAAAGGAATTGGAAGGTAAGAACATACTTTCAGATAATCAACACGGTTTTAGGGAAGCCAGATCCACGATAACGGCCATAGAAGAAGTCGTCAACTACGCAAGATGGGCCAGAGGAGGAACACATAGAACCCGAAAAGTAACCATCCTAACAGCCTTCGACGTAAAGAACGCCTTTAATTCAGTTGGATGGAAAGAGACCCTCGAAGAATTGAAGAATAAAGGAATATCAGCCCACCTGCAGACAGTTATACGAAGCTACTTCCAGAATAGGACGCTGAGGACAGCGCACAAAAAGGTATGCCTAACATGTGGGGTTCCCCAGGGTTCTGTTTTAGGTCCCACGTTATGGAATATAACGTACAACGGAGTATTAGAGCTAGCCGACGACGACCCCGATACAAAACTGGTGGCATACGCAGATGATCTAGGAATGATTACGACGGGGAAAACAGAAGAAGAAGCCTGGGAGAAAACCGAACAAATGGCAGCTCGTGTTGGAGCCTGGTTGAAAAGCAGAGGACTGCAATTGGCTCCACACAAAACGGAAATACTCCCGCTAACCGGAAGAAGACCAATAGAACGTACCAAGGCAACCATAGAAGGCGTAGAGGTTGAGGCAAAGAGACAGCTCAAATACCTAGGAGTCATTTTAGACAAAGACCTCACCTTCCTCCGGCACATAGACTACGCCGTAGAGAGAACGAGAGAGACAACGAACGCCCTAAGGAAACTAATGCCCAGAATAGAAGGACCCGCATCCAGAAAGAGAAGAGTACTGGTAGCCGCAGCCATGTCAAGATTGCTGTATGGGGCTGAAATATGGGCAGAAAGCCTAAGTACCTACACCACCGCCAGAGACAAGATTAGAAAGGCGCAGAGAGGAGTCGTGGTAAGTTCTATAAGAGCCTATAAGAATGTTTCAGGTATAGCAGCGCTTATCATCGCTGGAATGATACCAGCCGACCTCCTCGCAGAAGAAAGACGAGAGATTTACCACGACCGAACCGACAAGAAAGAGGCCCGAGAAAAGACAAGAAGAAAATGGACGGAAGAAATAAGAAGCCACAGAGGCGCAAGATGGACTAAGGAGCTGATACAAGACCCGTTAAAATGGATGGACCGGGCACACGGAGACCTCGAATATGAAACCGTCCAATTCCTGAGTGGACATGGCTGCTTCGGTACATATAGAAAGAAGATAGGAAAGAGCAATAGCGCCCAATGTTGGAACTGCCAAGGCCTAGACAAACCAGACCACATCCTCTTCTGCAGAAAATGGGAAGATACCAGGAAAGACCTGGCAAGGGCAACAGAAGGAAACCCGGACTTTAAATTCAACAAGCACAACATAGTAGCAAAGATGCTCGACAGCGAAGATAAGTGGAACCTTATCACGGAATGGATCCGGACCGTCATGAAGGCGAAGGCAGAAGAGGAAAGAGAAAGGGAAAACGCCGGAAGGTATGATTAACATACAAAAACTAATAATTTCAGGAAACGACCACCAAAAATCACCGAGATGACGACATCAAACACCCGAAGAAGACAACCCCACCGATCACGACAATACTAACCAACCTTAGAATAAGTGTGTTTTAGGAAGCCCGAACCAACCAGATAAGGAGACGACGGAAGGATGCAGCCCATGATGACGACCCCGCCCGACTATGACACGCCCGACCCCAATTCCTCTCACTTTCCAAGGGCTAAGTCTAGGCGACCAGCTCGCCGGAGACAGAGCTATCGAGAAAAGGCTTCGGACGATTCGCAGGAGGAAGTGGCGTGGTTAACTATGACTTTCTTGGCCCCTCTAGTCCTCGGACCAGAGGTAGACCCAAGAAGTACCGTTAGTACCACCTGAAAGAAGCAACTATGGTTTTCCTGGCACCCCGAGTCCACGGACACGGGGAAGACCCAGGGAGCAATGTTAGCGCTTCGACTCGGATCTACGACTTGTCTGTCTCGGCGGGAATCCGAGCGTGGCCGCAAGGAGTACGTCTCACTTTCCCCCTCGGAACCACCGGGTGGACATCGTGGTGATACGTTGGAGAAACTATGACTCACTTGGCCCCCGGTATCTCCAGATCCGGAGGAGACCCAGGGAGTACCGTTATTGTCCGACAGATACCACAACCTCTCTGCGAAATCTCCGAGGGACCAGGGCCACCGGCTCACTATAAATAGGTCATAGCATTTTGATTCTATAGGTGAGCCGGGTCAAGACCTTCCGAGGATCTACCCCGGACAGCTCGAGTTCCGTAACCAGAGCCAGGGGGATACTACGGAACGATTCAAGCCAGTCATCAGACTGTGAGATCCGTGAGACGGGGTCCTAACTCCGCCCCTCCTCCCAAGCATCCAAGAGGGGTATGGAGGAAGTGGCAGTCCACGCAGGGAAGATACCGTAAATACCAATCGCCT
>NW_025408034.1:0-16650 GCF_907165205.1 Coccinella septempunctata
ATTTGAAATGATATTTTGCCGAATCGACTACTGAAATCTCCATTCCTATTAGAACTATCGATTAGAAATTCAACATGTGCATCTCATTTCGAAAACTATGTGCAGTTTCAAGATTTGGTTCGAATCGATCCAACAGTTTTCGAGGAATTGATATCACACTTTGCCGAATTGACCACTGAAATCTCAATTCCTATCTGAACTATCGAACTAAAATTCAACATGTGCATCTCAAATCAAAAACTGTGTACAGTTTCGGGATTTGGGTCGAATTGATCCAATAGTTCCTTAGGAATTGAAATGATATAATGTCGAATCGACTTCTGAAATCTCCATTCCCATTAGAACTATCGATCTGAAATTCAACATGTGCATCTCAATTCGAAAACTGTGTAAAATTTCAAGATTTGGTTCGAATTGATCCAACATTGTTCGAGGAATTAGTATCACACTTTGCCGAATTGACCACTGAAATCTCCATTCCTATCTGAACTATCGAACTGAAATTCAACATGTGTACCTCAATTCGAAAACTATGTGCAGTTTCAAGATTTGGTTCGAATCGATCCAATAGTTCCTTAGGAATTGAAGTGATATTTTGCCGAATCGACTACTGAAATCTTCATTCCTATCAGAACTATCGATCTGAAATTCAACATGTGCATCTCAATTCGAAAACTATGTGCAGTTTCAAGATTTGGTTCGAATCGATCCAATAGTTCCTTAGGAATTGAAATGATATTTTGCCGAATCGACTACTGAAATCTCCATTCCTATTAGAACTATCGATTAGAAATTCAACATGTGCATCTCATTTCGAAAACTATGTGCAGTTTCAAGATTTGGTTCGAATTGATTCAACAGTTTTTAGGAATTGATATCATACTTTGCCGAATCAAAACTCCATTCCTATCAGATCCTATCGAACTGAAATTCAACATGTGCATCTCAATTCGAAAACTATGTGCAGTTTCAAGATTTGAGTCGAATTGGTCCAACAGTTTTTGAGGAATTGATATCACACTTTGCCGAATAGACCACTGAAATCTCAATTCCTATCTGCACTATCGAACTGAAATTCAACATGTGCATCTCAATTCGAAAACTATGTGCAGTTTCAAGATTTGGTTCGAATTGATCCAACAGTTTTCGAGGAATTGATATCACACTTTGCCGAATTGACCACTGAAATCTCAATTCCTATCTGAACTATCGAACTAAAATTCAACATGTGCATCTCAATTCGAAAACTATGTGCAGTTTCAAAATTTGGTTCGAATCGATCCAATATTTCCTTAGGAATTGAAATGATATTTTGCCGAATCGACTACTGAAATCTTCATTCCTCTCTGCACTATCGAACTGAAATTCAACATGTGCATCTCAATTCGAAAACTGTGTACAGTTTCGAGGTTTGGGTCGTATTGATCCAATAGTTCCTTAGGAATTCAAATGATACTATGTTGAATCGTCCACTGAAATCTCGATTCCTATCAGAACTATCGAACTTAAATTCAACATGTGCATCTCAATTCGAAAACTATGTGCAGTTTCAAGATTTGGTTCGAATTGATTCAACAGTTTTTAGGAATTGATATCATACTTTGCCGAATCAAAACTCCATTCCTATCAGATCCTATCGAACTGAAATTCAACATGTGCATCTCAATTCGAAAACTATGTGCAGTTTCAAGATTTGAGTCGAATTGGTCCAACAGTTTTTGAGGAATTGATATCACACTTTGCCGAATAGACCACTGAAATCTCAATTCCTATCTGCACTATCGAACTGAAATTCAACATGTGCATCTCAATTCGAAAACTATGTGCAGTTTCAAGATTTGGTTCGAATTGATCCAACAGTTTTCGAGGAATTTATATCACACTTTGCCGAATGGACCATTGAATTCTCAATTCCTATCTGAACTATCGAACTGAAATTCAACATGTGCATCTCAATTCGAAAACTATGTGCAGTTTCTAGATTTGGTTCGAATCGATCCAATAGTTCCTTAGGAATTGAAATGATATTTTGCCGAATCGACTACAAAAATCTTCATTCCTATCAGAACTATCGAACTGAAATTCAACATGTGCAACTCAATCCGAAAACAATGTGAAGTTTCAAGATTTGGTTCGAATTGATCCAACAGTTTTCGAGGAACTGATATGACACTTTGCCGAATTGACCACTGAAATCACAATTCCTATCTGAACTATCGAACTAAAATTCAACATGTGCATCTCAAATCAAAAACTGTGTACAGTTTCGGGATTTGGGTCGAATTGATCCAATAGTTCCTTAGGAATTGAAATGATATAATGTCGAATCGACTTCTGAAATCTCCATTCCCATTAGAACTATCGATCTGAAATTCAACATGTGCATCACAATTCGAAAACTATGTGCAGTTTCAAGATTTGGGTCGAATTGGTTCAACAGTTTTTGAGGAATTGATATCACACTTTGCCGAATAGACCACTGAAATCTCAATTCCTATCTGCACTATCGAACTGAAATTCAATATGTGCATCTCAATTCGAAAACTATGTGCAGTTTCAAGATTTGGTTCGAATTGATCCAACAGTTTTCGAGGAATTGATATCACACTTTGCCGAATTGACCACTGAAATCTCCATTCCTATCTGAACTATCGAACTGAAATTCAACATGTGCATCTCAATTCGAAAACTATGTGCAGTTTCAAGATTTGGTTCGAATCGATCCAATAGTTCCTTAGGAATTGAAGTGATATTTTGCCGAATCGACTACTGAAATCTTCATTCCTATCAGAACTATCGATCTGAAATTCAACATGTGCATCTCAATTCGAAAACTATGTGCAGTTTCAAGATTTGGTTCGAATCGATCCAATAGTTCCTTAGGAATTGAAATGATATTTTGCCGAATCGACTACTGAAATCTCCATTCCTATTAGAACTATCGATTAGAAATTCAACATGTGCATCTCATTTCGAAAACTATGTGCAGTTTCAAGATTTGGTTCGAATCGATCCAACAGTTTTCGAGGAATTGATATCACACTTTGCCGAATTGACCACTGAAATCTCAATTCCTATCTGAACTATCGAACTGAAATTCAACATGTGCATCTCAATTCGAAAACTATGTGCAGTTTCAAGATTTGGTTCGAATCGATCCAATAGTTCCTTAGGAACTGAAATGATATTTTCCGAATCGACTACTGAAATCTTCATTCCTATCAGAACTATCGATCTGAAATTCAACATGTGCATCTCAATTCGAAAACTATGTGCAGTTTCAAGATTTGGGTCGAATTGGTTCAACAGTCTTTGAGGAATTGATATCACACTTTGCCGAATAGACCACTGAAATCTCAATTCCTATGTGCACTATCGAACTGAAATTCAACATGTGCATCTCAATTCGAAAACTATGTGCAGTTTCAAGATTTCGTTCGAATTGATCCAACAGTTTTCGAGGAATTGATATCACACTTTGCCGAATTGACCACTGAAATCTCAATTCCTATCTGAACTATCGAACTGAAATTCAACATGTGCATCTCAATTCGAAAACTATGTGCAGTTTCAAAATTTGGTTCGAATTGATCCAACAGTTTTCAAGGAATTGATATCACACTTTGCCGAATTGACCACTGAAATATCAATTCCTATCTGAACTATCGAACTGAAATTCAACATGTGCATCTCAATACGAAAACTATGTGCAGTTTCAAGATCTGGTTCGAATTGATCCAATAGTTCCTTAGGAATTGAAATGAAATTTTGTCGAATCGACTCCTGAAATCTCCATTCCTATTAGAACTATCGATTAGAAATTCAACATGTGCATCTCACTCGGTCACCACTCGGTAAATCGGATCACGTGGTCTTGAGATCTGAGCTGCAGTTTTGTTATCCCTGTACAACTAAAGAGAATATCAAAATCTCCAAAAGGACAGATTACGATGGAATATCTTCGATTTTGAGGTCTTATGATTGGTCGGATTTCTTCTCTGTTGATGATGACATCGATATTCTCTGGGAGAGATTTCTAACAATCGTCCAGAATGCTGTATCCTCCAACACACGATCTTTCTCAGTGAAACAGAACCCAAAGAAACCCTAGATAACAGGCAGCCTTTTCAGGTCCATCAGGGTGAAGAAGTCTCTTTGGCAACGCTTCACTCGAAGTAAATCTGAGTCCGATTACCGCAATTATTGCACTCACTGCAACCACTTGACGTCATCTATCCGGGCTGCCAAGAACAAGTTTTAGAGTGATTTGGTGTCGAAGGGAAACAGAAAGAAGTTCTTCAAGTACGTTCGAAACTCGTTGGATAGCAGAGTCTCTGTTCCTCTCGTGAGAAATCCATCTGGAGTGCTGTGCAGTAACAATTCTGAGTGTGCCAATATTCTAGCTGAGACCTTTTCCACCCACTTCAATAAGAAGCATGTGTCTGCGGTGCCTCTCCTGCGGACTCCACGATGTTCTTGCTCCATAGGGGATGTGCCCTTGTCCCCTGACATCGTTAAGAAGCATCTTTCAGCCTTGAACGTCTCCGCAGCTCCAGGAAGTGATGATATTACATGTCTTCTTCTTTCCCGATGTTCTGATGCTTTCGCAGAACCCCTCTACTTCTTGTTCCAGAAATCTCTCCTCACTTCGACTCTTCCTTCTCAATGGCACTCAGCAGCTGTAACTCCTGTTTTCAAGAGTGGGGATAAGACCTCCCCTTTAAACTACCGCCCCATCAGCCTCGTATCCTCCGTCTCCAAGGTTCTCGAAAGAATAATCACTGACCACATTCTCGAATTTGCAATATCCAACAAATTGATACCTGATCAACAACATGGCTTTCTTCCGGGTCGTTCTACCCTTACGAATCTCCTCGTGGCAGTGAATGACTGGACCAAATCTATAGACGCTGGTATTCCAATTGATGTTATATACTTAGACTTTGCAAAAGCGTTTGACAAAGTACCACACCGTCACCTCATTCATAAGCTGGAGCACTTGGGAATACGAGGACAACTCCTCTCTTGGATTGATTCATTCCTCAACGATAGAACATTCAGGGTCAGGGTTGGTGGTGTTTTCTCCGATCTTGCTACGAAAGTCACAAGTGGAGTTCCTCAGGGTTCCGTTCTCGGTCCTATCCTCTTTCTACTGTACACGTCGGATCTACCCAGTCTATTTGACTCATGTTGCCTTCTCTTCGCTGACGATGCAAAGTTGTACAGAGCTCCTTCACTTTCTCCCAACCAGCTACAATTGGACCTTGACAAGCTAGTGCAGTGGGCTGAGGAATGGCAGTTGCCTCTTAATGTTGCCAAATGCTGTGTGCTGCACATTGGACGGAATAATCCGAGGATTCAGTATACGTTGGATCGACAATTTCTTACCGAGGTTCGTAGTCATCGGGATCTTGGTGTGCTCATGAATTCTGACCTAGACTGGTCGGAGCACATCGCTGAGGTCTGCGGTGGAGCCAAGAGGACCACTTACCTCCTTCAGAAAACTTTTGGGGGCTGCAGTATCCAGGTTGCAAGGTTGCTGTACACTTCATATGTGAGACCACTCATGGAGTATGCTGGACCAGTATGGTGGGTCAAACTGAAGTCCGACTCTGAACTTCTTGAGTCGGTTCAGAGGTGGTGCACAAGGATCGCATTTTCGTTCCACGCTCGACCCGACTACCTCACAAGATTAAGGTTGTTTGAGCTGTCCACCTTCGAGGACCGGCGTATCAGGGGTGACATGTTGGTGACGTTTAGAGCGGTGCACAATTTTTTTGGCGTGGACCTTCGGCACTTGTTCGCGTTGAATAATAACAGTCTTCGTGGCCACAAATACAAGTTGGCCAAGGAGCCATTCAGGACCACTTGCCGGATGAATTTTCTCTCCAACAGAGTCTTCAATGTTTGGAATCGTGTTCCGGGAGAGGTGGTAGGTGCAACATCTGTGAATGGGTTTAAAAACGGGTATGATCGGTGGAAGGAGAGATTTTCCTTGCGGGTTGAGAGTTAATTGTTTTTTGTTTTTTTTTTCTTTTTTTTTTTCTCACTTTGGTTTCATCCTATTTAGGTGTAGGCTACTAGTTTGTAAGCAGAATATTTTTTTTTCGCTGTTTTTTTGAGTGTATAGGTGTTTACCTCCACTTTTATTGTAATATAATAATAATAATAATAATAATCTGACGGATGAAACGGTTTTAAATCCTTTACATGAATATTGGTGATTTTCTTACCACTGTCATCTTTCAGGTCATAAACAACGGGTGAAATCACTTTCACAACGGTATACGGACCAGAGAACTTCGGAGCCAACTTGGCTGCAAAGCTATCAACGGCGGACGACAGCGGATTAGCACGGCGCAGAACTCTATCACCGACATGGAAACGAACTTCTCTTCGACGGAGGTTGTAATGGTGAGCTTGCTGCTCAAATGCACGGTACAACCTGGTATTGACAAACTCATAGGCCTCCTGAAGATGACGGATTGTTCTGTACGGTGAGTAAGATTTACTCTACTTTCTTCTGGGCTTCTGTTTGTCTCCTCGGTGTCTTCGTCTTGGGTGTTTGACGAGTAGATTGCCTTTGGAACTGTTAATTCCCTTCCATAGTTCAGAAATGCCGGTGTGAATCCTGTAGATTCTTGTTTTGCGGTATTCAGGGCGAAAGTTAGTTCACCTAACTTCTCATCCCAAGTACGGTGGTCGGCTTCACAGAACTGACCTATCATAGTCTTCAACGTACGATTGGCTCGTTCTACGGCGTTACACTGTGGTGTATACGGAGGGGTGAAACGGTGAGCAATGTTTAGCTCTCGGAGACTGTTTTTGAACAGTCTACTGTCATACTGTACCCCGTTGTCAGATATCACCAGTTTCGGACAGCCATATCGGAGTATAACCTGTTCATATAGGGCTGAGTAAACGGTTTTGGCGGTGGCTTTCCGCAACGGACGGCATTCAACCCACTTCGTGAAACGGTCCTGCATCACCACTACGTAAGAATTTCCCTTCTTGGAACGGGGAAGTGGCCCAACCACATCTGTACAGACCTCTTGGAACGGTGCATCAGTCATTCTATGTGGTTGCATTTTTCCAGGCGTCTTCTGTTGTGGTACTTTGTACCTTTGACAGGATGGGCAGTTTCTTACGTATTTTGCGACATCTCTGAACATCCCTGGCCAGTAATAATTCCGGGCTAGCCGAGAGATGGTTTTGAAGATTCCCAGGTGACCAGCTAATTCCGAATCGTGATTTTCTTTCAGGACCTCCAGTCGTTATTCGGTGGGTACACAGAGCTTCCATGGTTGTCCGGATCCAACTTCAGTAAAGTCGGAAGAGTCCCAGAAGTGACGATACAGTTTCCCATCCTCAACGGCGTAGTCAGGGAAATCTTCTGGGTCTCTTTGTACCTCTTGGAGCTTTTTGTTGTACCAACTGCAGCGAACTTCGACGTCGGCCAGGCATACGGAATCCACAGACGGTAACGGGTTTCGGGACAGACTGTCGGCGACTTTGTTCAGGGCACCTTTCCGGTATTGGACTTCAAAGTCGAATTGCTGAAGGAAAACGGCCCATCGAGCAATTCTTCCGGACGGTGACTTGATGGAATTCAGCCATTTCAGACTCATGTGGTCGGAAATTACGGTGAAATGAAATCCTTCCAGGTATGGTCGCAGTTTCTCTATCGAGAAAACGATGGCGAGACATTCCTTTTCGGACACGAAGTAATTTCTTTCGGCGGTGTTCAAGGTACGGCTGACATAGGCGATCACCCTTTCCTCTCCATCAAGAACTTGGGTCAGGGCTCCTCCAAGGCCTACGTCACTGGCGTCTGTTTGCAGGACGAACGGTTGATTGAAATCCGGACAGGCCAGTATCGGTGATTCGGTCAGTTTTTGTTTCAGGAGGTCGAACGCTTTTTGTTGTTCCTCACCGCACTTCCAACGTGGTTTCTTCTTTAACAGGTGAGTTAACGGTGAAACGACATCGGAAAAGTTCTCTATAAAACGGCGGTACCAGCTAGCAACTCCCAGAAAACGGCGCAATTCACGGATGGTTTTCGGCGCTGGGAATGCTACGATAGAGGAAACTTTATCCGGGTCGGTACGGATTCCTTCGGAGGTAACGACATGTCCTAGGTATTTTAGGGATTTTCTCACAAAGTCACACTTTTCGGGATTGAGACGAAGATTGGCTTCTCTCAACCGCCGGAACACTTCTCTTAGGTTCTCCAGGTGCTCCTCGAAAATCTCCCCCAGGACAACTATATCGTCCAGGTAAGCGAACGCCTCCGGTTCCATTTCTGGGCCAATAACGGTATCTAAGAATCTCTGGAATGTGGCTGGACTAGCGTGAAGACCAAACGGCATGACGGTGAACTGGAATAATCCCCTTCCTGGAACTGTGAAGGCAGTAATCGGACGGCTTTCATTTGCTAACGGTATCTGCCAGTATCCTTGTTTCAGAACCAGTGTGAAGATGTACTTGTCCTTACGCAGTTTATCCAGAATCCCAGAAATGTACGGTAACGGGTAAGCATCTTTTACAGATACTTGGTTGACGGCACGGCAGTCGATGCAAAAACGGTATTTTCCGTGTTTCTTCCTGACCAATACTACCGGTGAACTCCACGGTGACTTGGAGGGTTCAATCACTCCCTCAGCCAGCATACGGTCTACTTCCTGATTGAAGATCTCCTGCATTTTCGGGTTTAGGGGTCGGTATCGTTGTTTGATCGGTTCGGTGCCCGGTTTCAGTTTGATCTTATGTTCAATCAGGTCGGTTGTACCATATAGGTCTTCAAACTTCTTTAATTCCTCTTTCAGAAACGCTTCCAGCTCCTGTTTCTGAGACTCCGTCAGCTCCAACAAGTGTTCTGCGGCGGTGTGAACTTCTGCGGTGGTTTCGACGGGAGTCATCGGTTTCGAGATCAGACGGCCTTCCAGAAAGCACTCGGCGGTACTGAGGTTTACGGAAAACTTGAAAGTCGACAGAACATCCATCCCCAGAATAATGTCAACCGGTAAGTTTGGTACCAGTAAGAATTTCAAATCAGGCAGTGTGTAATCGGGAATTTGCACGGTGGTGGTGTACAGTTTCGGTGTGACGGTGGTTTGTCCGTTCGCTAATACTGCGAAACTGTTGTGCATTGTTTGTCCTGTGATTCCTTTACTTTCACACTGATCGGATACGGCCTGACTGCAGAAACTCCTGGTCGCTCCGGTATCTATCAGTGCCCGGAAGTGTTTGCCGGCTATTCTGACCTCTACTAACGGACGGTTATCATTACAGGTAGTCGGTGCCAGTGGAGTCAAGATTCCGGGAGATGTGGTCGACTCCGCCTCCAATCTCCCCTTCAGTTTCCCGAACACGGACAGTCTCGTGAGAGAATATTTTCCCTCTGGCATCGAGAACAGAAGATTTTCGGTGGCCTGCGACATTCTCGGCGCATGTGGCCATATCCACCACATCGGAAACACTATGTCTGAAGGACACTCTCCTCCCTGATGGTGGTTCGGTCCGGTCAGCGTGGTTATTTTCGGCTGGACGGCGGGGTGGCGGTGTTGCAGGTCTGGATCGACCTTCGGACCTGTATCCAGAAGTCGGACGGTGTGATTCCTGTCGCTGGGCTATTGACTCTCTGGACTTGGGTGGCTCTGGACGGTTTTCCCTCGGCGGAGAAAGTCGTGCCTGGTTGGCTTGTGGCGGCGGTACTGATTCTCTGTGATCGATTGTTTGGTGAACCTGCTCTCCGGTGTCCATAGAAAAACTTGCTTAACATCGGTTCAGTTGATGGGGACTGTACGTCAGGTGAGGTTCTTCCACAAAACCTGGTTTGGAGGGTGGCCGGGTGTACTGGCTCATCTGCCACTGGACCAGTTCAAAAACTTTTCCCTTACGGAGAAGTTCATCATAAGTCTTGGTCTCCTGGAAGGCCAAGGCTTGCTGTAAGGGCGGGATCAACCTCTGTCGGATAAGCCGGATCTGCTCCACCTCGGATGTTTTTGCATAGGTGAGTTTCTGGAATAAGTTCTGCATCCGGGTAACATATAGAAGCAACTTTTCTTCAGGGCCTTGTGTTCGCCTTTTTATTTCCTCCAACAGATTCTCCTCGTAGTTAACTGGCAGAAATGCTTCTTTCAGTTGGTTGCTAAAATTCTCCCAGTCCTCGAAAGTACCTCTCCTGGGAATGAACCAATCCCTCGCATCCTTTCTTAGTAACTCATACACTGATTCGAAAACTTGCTCCAGGGATACCCTACGGGATTCAGCCAGCCTCTCCACCTCTTCAAGAAATCCAGTTACACTACCAGTGCCATCAAAGGAGATGTTCCATTTGTGCACCGGAACAGCTGGTACTGTTGATCGAGACTCTGGTTCCGATCTGGCAGGTGTTGTGATAATTGGCCGGTCAGAATTTATCCACGGTGCAGGTAAGTGTGGAAAAGACACCCTTCGTGTGGAATTAACCCATCTACTTTGTGTCGGGCCCTCAGGTGTTGCCGTCCCACAGTCCTGCGACTGTGTGAGAGGTATCGCTGGTAATTGTTGCAGTAATGCTCTACATGTCTGCCTTGTCTCATTCATGACCTGTTCTAATGTTCGATTCCTTACAGGTGTACCGGTACGTGAGACATCAACCACTGCAGGAGGGTCGACACCATCTCCTAAGTCGATAAGTGATGTCTCAACCTTTGATAACCTCTCCGGTTGGATCGGTGACATCCCAGGTGAACTGGGCACCTCCTCATCCAAAAGAGACCTCTGACCTCGGTTGGATGTCTGCGGCTGTTCACGATCACTCCTCCTACGCAGCTCCTCCAGTGTCTCCAACGCCTTATCTGTAGTCGCCTTCATTTGTTCAATCAATTGTAACTGTGTTGTGTCTGCGGTGACAATAAAGTTCAGCCTGCCTTGAATGTGTATTAATCTGGTGTAAATTCGCGAAAATTCGTTAGCCGCATTATTATGATTGAAGTTCTGAAGGGATTCCACCAAATCGGTGAGTTTATTTTGACAGATGTCAATCTCGGAGGCGGGACTCAATGCTGTTGGAGGTAGTAGAGGTTCATTAGACTGAAGCACCTGTCGTAGCAGACTCCGTTTAGTCATCACAGTACCGGGTATCGATTGTCCCCTCAGTTGTAATTCGAATGTGAGTTCATCACTGAGTAACCGGTTCACATCCATGTTCGACATATTATATTCAACTAAGTCCGATTCAGAACGCACCAATATTTCACACTCGGTATGTCTTTCACAATCCGTTCAAGTTCTAAGTCCAACCCGGTAAGTTAATCGTTAGCCAACCTATTCACTTAAGTTCGAAGTGGGTATCGGTGTACCCCAAACAAAAATTAAGTCTAAGTCCCGGTGTATCAGAAAAGAGTCTAAGTCCCGGCGCACCAAAAACAATCTAAGTCCCGATGTATCACAAAAAAAATTTTCAAAAATTTTTTTAAAGTCCAACCTTACCCGAAAAAAATTTCAATCAGTCCCACTAAAGTCCGAAAATATTTGAGAAATGCCGCACACAATCGCAAGTCACTTCGTATAGTCCGAAAATTTTCCTGAAATTCGAATAGCACCAAAACGCACAGGTTAAATTCCAAACAGTCTTTCAAGTTCAATAGCCAGAAAATAAATCACAATAATTGACTTTCAGTTTTCAGAAAAGTCATAAATAATCGGAAAGTTTCAACAGTACAGGTCAAAAGAAAATAGAAAACAGGTAGATAGGTTATCAACAGGTAATAGGTGATTCCCTATTGAACTGATAGGTAAATCACACCTATTAAATTTTACCAATTGCGACAATAAATTTTCAATTTTTCAAAGTCCGGAAATTCACTCACCTTCAATGTGAAATTAAAACAGTTCAATTCAATAAATCAGAAATATGCAATTAGAAATCGGAAATAATTTTCACTGATATAACGGCGTAATAACAGTGCAGTTTTCAACAACTCAATACAGTAATCGGCAAAAAGAATAATCACAAATTATTTTCAACGGGGTTCAACGGTAGGAAAATTTTCAAAATATAGTCCAATTCAATTCACAGTATAACAGTTCAATATGGAGTGGCAGGGAATAAAACACAGTTCAAGTTTATTTTTCACAGTTTTCCGTTCAAGGAATAGTTACTCACTGTTCTGAGGTTTTACTCACTGTTTCGGGAATTCACTCACTGTCCGGTTAATGTCTCTCACCTCAGTTGTTTCCTGGTAGATTCTGAACGGTCCCTGCTCGGGCGCCATTTTTGTAATGGGTTTTCCTCGGTGTACTCGAGCGCCAGCTATTCTTTAAGGGAGAATAGCAAACCTACCCTGGCAGCTACTAGCCGGAGACAGGGTTCCCTGGTGTCTAGGGTGTTAGCGACGCACAATGATAGGCAGAATCAACAGATACAACTTTTATTTGTCGATTCGAAAAAGGGGAACACAAATGGCACTACTACAAAATTTTTACAGTGACTCGAAATCGGTGAAATTTACAGGGGCAAGACGGACGGAAGAACACTGGATCCGATCTCAAACGTTATACGGGGGTTAACGGACTAGTTCGCCAGCCAGAACCTGAGACGTACACTTGACGGACAGATATTGGACTTCAGCCAGGTTAGGAGCTGACAGACAGCACAGAATTACGACGGCTCACCCTTAGGCTCGTTCGGCACTCCCCGGGTATCCACACCAGCAGAATGCCTCCCTTACCGTAGGGGTGAACACAGGAACGTGTTAAAAGACGGGAACTGAGAAAAGGGTGCGCCACCCCAAAGTGTCCTCGGTACCCCCCGGGTATCCGCACCAGCAGGGTAATCTTTCTGTGAGTTGAGGTGACAGTGGTTCGTCCCATGACAGTTTCTGGAGCCAAAGTTCCTGCAACAACATTTTGGCCCTGATCGTGACAGGGGATACTAAACCAAGTGGATCAAAGAGTTGAGCGATATGAGATAACATAGTACGTTTAGTTACCACAGACCCAGATGAGCTTGAGTTGATCTTGAATAAGAAGTAATCCTCTTGAGGATACCAGAGTAGGCCTAAAAGTTTCGTTGAAGTAGGACAGTCGTCAAATGAGATTGGCGATGGTATCATTTCTTCCTCGGTTACCATCTTGAGCGTACTTGGAGAGTTCGATTGCCACTTTGCTAAGGGGAGGCCGCCCGCCATGCAGAGATTTTTCAAGTCGAGAGCGATTTCTGAGAGTTCTTCTTTCGTATCTGCACCACCATAGATATCATCAACATAGCGACCTTTGGTGAGTGGTGGAATGGCGAGTGGATACTTGTGACCTTCATCTTCGATGAGCTGGAGGAGGACTCGAATGGCCAAGAAAGGAGCAGCCTTGGTTCCATAGGTGACGGTGGTGAGGTGGTACGTCGCTATCTCATCTTCTGAGTTTCGCCAGAGAATGCATTGGAGATCCCAATCGTATGGATGCACCATGATCTGTCTATACATCTTCGTGATGTCTGTGGAAAACACAAATTTAAAGCGACGTACCCAGAACAATACATCAATCACATCTAACTGAAGTTTCGCTCCTGTGTGCATGATGTCGTTCAGTGAGAGGCCGGTTGAGGTGGGACTGGAACCATTGAACACTACTCGCAATTTGGTGGAGGAGCTGTCTGGCTTGAGAATTTCATGATGCGGCAAATAGTATCTGGGATGCGGGATGTCTGAGGGAGCCTTCTTCATGTGCTTGAGTTGTTCATATTCAGTGAGGAAGTCCTTGTAGAGCTGGCAATATCCTTGGTTTCTCTCGAACTTGCGAAATTGTCCTTGGAGGCATCGGAAGGCACGTTGTCTGGAAGATCCCAAAAGATTAGAAGATGATTTTAATGGGAGTCTTACCATGTATCGTCCAGAAGGAAGTCGAGAGTGAGTGTTCTTGAAGTGGTCTTCACATTCGTGCTCGTCAGCAGTGAGGCGACTTACGGAGGTGGACT
This sequence comes from Coccinella septempunctata, assembly GCF_907165205.1. Classification (NCBI taxonomy): domain Eukaryota; kingdom Metazoa; phylum Arthropoda; class Insecta; order Coleoptera; family Coccinellidae; genus Coccinella; species Coccinella septempunctata. The sequence goes on from NW_025408034.1 coordinate 13,958, forward strand.
TGACTTCTTGGTTCTCCTTTTTTGAAAATCATGTACGTCATGCCTTGTGTGAAAAATTTTGGGATTTTTCTCGGGTTCTCCAAAGCTGCATTTAGGAGTCGTGTCCCAAAACTCCATGAGATTGGATATAGATATTGTCTATTCCGGCCGTCGTTTAATTTTTCATTTTCTTGACGGTCCGGTCACCGCGATATCTTCCTCCGTGATGACGACGGAATGCATTTCGGATAGATTTGTATGTATTTTCTTTCTGTTTCTATCCATGTGGCTTCGGTGTTGTGGCTTCTACTTTCTGACCATATGTTAGTCTAGTATTTTTCGAATTCTTTCAGTTCACAAGCTGTTGCTCTCGGACATTCTTGCTGGGGTCTATGATGTTCTCTCCCAGGTCTCCGAAGAACCTTTTTTGATTAGTGTTTAATTGATTATTTTTATAGTATCTCTTAGTTCTTTTATGGTATCTTCTTAATCTGCTGCCCAGGGCTGCCAGTTTTTGCTTTAAGGTCTCCATAGGAGTCGTTAGTTATTCTTTGTACTGAGCATCATTTCTATTTAATTTGAATTTTCTTGAATAGCACTGCACTTCCTTCCTCACAATCTTGCTAATATTCGCATCCGTCAGGTAAGAATGAATGATTCCTATTTCTTTCTGTAAGATATTGATTTTCTGTTCAAATTTTTCCTCCCAAGGGTTTTTTTTTGTTGGTGTGCCCTTTGCGTTTTCGTTACCGTCGGTGTTTGCAGTATACTGTTAGCAACCAGTAGACTTTGTGGCAGAGTTCTTCTAGGTTCTTTGAGCTATTTAGTATTTCACTCAGGGCAGTGTTCACGGTGTTCATTGTTGTTGTGGAAACCTTATTCCTCCTCGTCTTAGGGATTCGCTGTCTGTCTGCCATTCGGATTCCTTCCACTTAGACATTCCTCCTGGAAGGAGGAATCGTATCTCACGTATCGTCTCGTCCGGCTCTGCCTCCACCGCCTGTTGTAGTAAAGCATCCCCATCGCCTCCGCTGTCCCGTACAGGAAGCAAGCTTAATCTATGTACGCTCCTTCGGATGTTGCCTTTCCTCATCATTGGAGAATTCTGAGCAGCAGCCTTCATTGCTTCTAGCTCGTCCGGAGAGAGTAGCTTGCGGGTTCTTATGTTTCGAATTGGGGGCTATCAAGTGTTTCCCGGTGAACTTCTTGTCAGGATAGATCTCCTCCATCGTTTGTGACGTTCTATATATATATATATATATATATATATATAATAAGTGTAGGTGTTGTGTAAATAAAATGAGACGTCAACACAAAAGACAATTTGATTTACCCAGAGAACGTTACACTATAAAAGTGCACAGTATATTGGATGTAGCATTTTCATAAGATAATATTATTTCATGAATATGAGTTCTATAGAGAATATTCATATAAGACTTTACCTGAACATGTTTCAGTTTTCAGTACTGGCGATTTTCCTTCAATTTTTTTGATAGAGCTTTTGTCGGGTGGAACTTCTTGTGCTATGGTACAGGATATGGTCAGCACTGGTGTATCGCTCTTCGTTGCATAGGTGGAATATATTATTACTCTCCCCTGTAAAAGAAAATATAGAAATGAATGATAATGTAAAAACAGCTAAATAATAATAATAACTGCATTGGCAACATGGCTAAGTTGGAGGAATATGTTACGGAATTGCTCCGTCTGAAAAAAGACCAACTAATTGAAATTATTGTGAATAGAAAAGTTGCTGAAAGTGTTAACATCAGTGAAAAGCTTAAAGAATATATTTTGGATGGTTTTGGGCATCATTTTGGAGCTCCCGTGGGTGATACCAACAGATCTGCCGGGGATAACCTACAAAGTGATAGTTCGAATTCGGAGCTTGTAAATAAGCTGGAAGTCGCCAGTGTAGAAATAAAGTACCCTCAAAGAGGCTTGCGGTCGACTAGAAAAGGTAATTTGAGGATAAACAACTTATAATTGGGCTATTTGAAGATCGATTAGAAAATAACAACAAATCTAAGAACATTGCACAAAGAGAAATTAAATGCGACGTTGTCACTATGTCAAAAATTTCTGATAAACCAGAGAAATTCGATAGCACCAACAAAAAAATTACCACAAGAAGTAGCTACAACCTCAAAGATGTCATGTGGGACTGTCCTCGGTAATGAAAATGCAGCACAGACATTGCTTAACTCACAAAGCCACAGAGAAGTCGAAAATGAGGGGGAATGGTCTACAGTTGAACGAAAAAAATCGAGAAATAAGGAAAGAAAAATTAAAGTATGTTATGGAAAAAAAAATCCTGACCAAAACATTCCAATACAGGGTGCTCTTCGTAGACGGTGGATCTACGTGGGAAAGATTGCAGGTCGAGATGTTTCTGAACAGGACATGACAGAACTTTTTAGCAGAGATTCCCAATAGCGAGCTATTTGTCGTGAAGAAGCTGAAAACCCTAGGCCAGAATTCTTCATTTAGCATTGGAGTGCCATCTGAGGAGGCTTATAGGAGCGTATTTGATGATACTTTCTGGCCTGAAGGTATAGCTTTAAGAGATTTTAAATTCGATACTCAGTTTTTCCGGAAACCCAGGGACAGGCAGATACCTTCTTAAGATCTGCAGGCCCTCAACCCTCTGCGGGAGATCTCTTCTGTTTGCTGCTTCAAAATGTACAATCCATTGGCACAGCCTTCAACGG